>NC_056742.1:85341971-85384471 GCF_019279795.1 Protopterus annectens
GGCAGGGATAACTGAGAATGGCCTCAGACCTGCTAAGAGGATGAAGAAGAACTGTATGTGAGACCAGCTCCATGTCATTGGCAGGTTTTACCTTAGCCCAGAAGGGAAAGTGGTCCTCACCCCTAGGCTGGAAATGGAGAGCTCAGTGATTGTGCCTTTAACCTAAAATGGAAAGTGAATGGAGTGTCACAGAAGCAGAAGAATAAGGTATATTTTGAATCTATGGATGGATAAGGAAAATGAAAACAGGACATGGTTGAGAAACAAATAAGGTGACTCAGAGAGCATTGCTGGATGGTATTACTTTGCAATGAAAAGAAAGTGAGTAAAAGGATGAGATATATGAGGCAATGATTCATGAAAGAAGGTAGCAATGATGGGTCAGCAAAGCATAGGCCTTTGAAAAGAGGAAAAAGAACAAAGAGGTGCCTGAGTATACACAGTAGACAGAGAAAGTGTATGTGTGTGTGTGTGTGTGTGTGTGTGTGTGTGTGTGTGTGTGTGTGTGTGTGTGTGTGCGTGTGTGCGTGTGTGTGTGTGTGTGTGTGTGTGTGTGTGTGTGTGTGTGTGTGTGTGTGTAATAAAAGAGATCATTAAGCATGTGAGATTGGAAATCAGGAGGAGCACCATCTTAGGACCAATGGAGAGGCCAGGGTCAGATCCTTGGTTAAGTGCCTTGGTAGTTAAGGCTGGAGGAATGGGTGATTGCTTGTGGACTGATATAGTGCATTATGATTTGACCACATCAAATATGGAGGATAAGAGACCAGAGGATAAAAAAAATGGGGTAGGAAGAAAGACACTGTCACACATGTTCTCCAGGAAGGGTTGACACAGACAAACAACTTGTGCCAGAGCCATGGACTAAAATTAAATACCAAGAAATGCATATTCTACAGTGAATGGCCATTAACATTTAAAAGTGAGCATGCTGATTGGTCAGCCCAACCAGAGTGCCCATTGTAAATTGAAAATATACCAATGGTAAAAGTATCATTGAAGAGCCAGACTTTTTTATTTATTGATATGTGTAGACACTCATTAGTCTGAAGGAAAGAAAGCCTGAAACTGAAATGCATGTCATTATTTAGTGATTTCTTTCCTCATATAATTTGTGGTTTTCTGACAAATCACATAGGAATAGTCACTAAATAATGATACACATTTCAGTTTCAGACTTTCTTTCCTTCAGACAATGCAAAAGAGCAACATTACTCGTCTCCTCCTTTATTTAGTCCACATTTCTTAAAATAAGAAAAAAATGTAACCTCTGGACATTTAGAGGTACTTATGAAAGCAGAGGATATGCAAGAAAAATCAGGCATGTTCTGCAAAACTAAAGAAGCATATCTGATTTTCCTTATATTTTCCCCATATCTGATACCACTAAACTGTCTGTAGGTTACAGCTCCCCCCCAAAAAAAAAACAAAACAATGGAGAGCTACCTGTCTCCATTGCTTACTTTCTAAAGCACTGATGTACTGTGTAAACATGGGAATGGAAGTCCCATATGCATGCGCAGTACATCAACAAAGATATAGAATTGGGAAACAACATGGAAGAACACCATGGTGCCATTATAAAAAGACATTACTTAAGAAAAGTAAGTAATTTTTTTCTGAAATAATGTCATTGTATAATAGCAATAACTGACTACGTGGTGTGATATATTGAAAGGCTTCACCCTCGCCTCGTGATTAAACCACACCAACCATGGGTAAATCTTCAATATGCCACACCCACATCATTGGCTATTGCTATAATAGTATCCTTTGTGAAGTGATCCACCCTTGGTAACTATCATATTGACAACACACCCCTTAGAGCTGATCCAGTAGTCAGGGACTTAGGGACACACATAAACAGTAATCTAGCCTTTGACCATCACATGCTTGCAACAGTGAGAATATCTTTCCATGTTGCACAATTTATAAACAAAGGTATGGCATCTAGGTCAAAATAAGTTATTTTTCCACTGTATTTGGCATTCATCAGCCCTATTATTGAGTACAAAGCCCCCTTTGGTATGTAATTAATGAGGAGTACCCAACAAATGGAACGTCCTCACTGAAAGAATACAGAATGTAAGTCAAATGTCCTATGCAGACTGCCTCAAGGCTGTATCCCTGTATTCTGTCTTCTACAGGTTGTTGAGGGGAGATCTATGCCTGGCATACAGTGCATTGTCAGACTCCTCTCTGATAGACCTTCTACATATCAACAAAACAAACAGCTCCAGAATTACCCATTCTAAAGACTTAAACCTTGCCTGTGATATAAATAGAACCTGCTGGAGAGACAGGTATGTATCCCAGAGACTACCCCATCTCTGGATCAGGCCTCTCATCCATGTAAAATAGAGTTCCTCCCTAACATAATTTAAGTGTAACTTGGGCAATTGGATGGGAAACAGGAAATTCATCCCTGGCTTGGCACCTATGTCTCTAACAGACACAGGCAACCTGTAAATTGTTCACTTCCCAGGTCCCTGCTTGTAAATGTTTCTTCTCCTAAGCCCCTGCTTACAATTATCAAGAGTACCAGAACTTGTCAGAGATTTGGTATAGGTGTCTAGGCTTAAAAAGGCCCTTGTGGTCATTAGCCTAGTAAACATCTATGAACCTATGAACCTATGAGGTCATATTCATGGAGGATTTACATCTGTCTGGGGTAGGCTGGGGAGTCCAAACTCTACTATAGAGCAAGAGAGTATGATTTTCTTTTACTATACCTTTGAGGTGTAAGTGAAATAGAAAAGGGAAAATGAGATTCAAGCCATGATTTGTAGGGCTTTTTATGCCATGCATGTGCATTTTAAGCTAGTCTGCAATTTATTCAGACACATAATTGACCAAACAGGTCAGTCCAAGTATTAACCCAGTATGTTTTCCAAAGGGACATCTGTAGTACCAGATGACTCTCTGCTTGTTATTGGCATTACATCATAGGATCATAGGAAGCTACTAGGCTATTGGCCCTGAGGCCCTTATAAGCCTAACCAAGAGTTTAGCACATGTTTAGACAAGTCAGCACCCAAAGTCCCTGTCCAGTAGGGACACAGGTGAAATCCCAGGGGTGTATTTTTTGTTTCCCATCCAGTTATCTATCCAGGTTGCGCTTAAAAAGGGATAATGAGGTACTCTGCTTGACATGGAGAAGGAGTCTATTCCACAGATAGAGGAGTCTCTGGGACATAAATTTGGACCACCAACAAGTCCCATTGATGTCACAGACCAGGCTGAGGTCATGCGTGTGGGTTACTCGAGTGGAGCTTGACTTGCAGATATGCAGCAGTCCCATAAAGGCAGGGTCTGAGATTGCTTTGTATGCCAGACAGAGATCTCCTCTGAGGAGTCTGTATGAAGCTGAGTAGAGGGACAGGGCTTTTAGCCTATCTGTGTAGGGTAGATGTTTGAGGCCCTGTATTCTCCTGGTGAGGAACCTCTGTGGTTTCTCCATCTGCTGCATGTACTTTGCAAGGTACATGCTGAAGGAGGTGTTGTACTCAATAATTGGCCTTATAAGCAAAGAATACAGGGATGTTATGACCTCCTTGTCCCTGGATGAGATACTTTTACTTATGAGGTGGGCCATGTAGAAAGCTTTCCGTACAATGGAAGCAACATGGTGGTCAAAAGTCAGGTTGCTATCAACCTGTGAGTCCAAATCCCTCACAACTGATTGTGAGCTTAGGACATTGTTATTAATGTGATAATATGTGGGGACATCACTCTCCCCAAAGGGGATGATGATGCATTTTTTGCCATTCAGCTTGAGGCCATGTTTCTGGCACCGGTCATTTGTTTGGATGAGACCCTCTTGGATGATGCCCACATCACTTGGGGAATTCATGACCATGCCCTGTTTGCAGTCATCTGCAAACTTGGTCAGCCATAGCCCACTGGTTTTGGCCTACAGCTCAGAGAAGTATATCTCGAATAATAGATGCCTCAAGACCAATCCCTGGGGTATGCTACTTGTTACACATCTACTGCTTGAGGTGGCTTCCTCTATTTTGATTAGGTAGGTTCTATTAGTGAGCCAGTTTGCTACCCATCTGGTAACATATGGATTGATGCCTAGTTGAGAGAGTTTATCTATTATGCCCGAGTGGGGAATAGTGTCAAAGGCTTTTGCCAGGTTAATGTAGGTGGTGTGCACCATCTTCCCCTCGTCCAGGGTTTTGGTGACTGTCTCATAGAAGTTAAACAGATTTAACATACATGACCTCCCCTTGACAAAGCCAAACTGTGTGGGGTTGAGTGTTTGTAGGTTGCCAATGTCTCTGTTAATGAGGTCCATGACAATCCATTCCATGGCCTTGCAGATCAGCATAGTTAGGCTGATGGGTCTATAATTTCCCAGAATGGTGGACAGTTCACCTTTGTGTAAAGGGATGATGGTGTCTGTCCTCCACTCAGCTCAGACAAAGATGATACTCAGGCTTTGGTTGAGTAGCGTGCCTAATGGTGCTGCAAGTTTATGCCTGAGCTCATGTAGGATGCAGCCTGGGATGCTATCAGGTACCATGGAGGCAATAGTTTTTGCCTTTGAGAGGGCAGTGATGACCTGTTTCCTAGAGATAAGTGGAGGGGGGCAGGTACTGGGGATGTCCTGATTTACTGATGGGGGGGGCAGAGGGGTGATGTTTTCACTGAATCTGTTAGCCAGTAGGTTGGCTATATCTACAGCATTTGTGTATGTGGTGTCCTTGATCACCACTTCTGAACATATCTGGGTGCTTCCTTTGAGACTGCTGACATATGTGAAGAAGGCCTTATGACTGTCTCTAGTAGATGTGGCCAGTTTGGACTCAAAATTGTCTTTATTGGATTTCACTAGTGCTCTTATTTGCTTGTTAAAGCTAAGGAGAGATTGCTTCCAATTGGGCATCAGCCCCATCTTGGCCCTGGACAGCAAGTTTTTCCTATTATTATATAGTTTATTTATTGTAAATGTCCACCAGAGAGTATTACTCTTCCCTGCAGAGAATGATTTTGTCCTGTCTAGTATTCCTGATTCCATGCATCTATATAAATGCTCATATAGTACTTTGGTATAGATTTGAACATTGGTGCCTGTTTCTACAGAGGGGGAGGGGCTGTGAAGCTGTTTTTACCATCCCTCAGGAAGTTGTAATCAGCTGTGAAGTCTTTTGTTTGACCCTAGCTAGAGGGGGGTCAAGGGGAGATGGTGACTTCACAAATTACCACTTTATAGTTGGATCTTACCAGAGAGGATGATACTGTAGGGGTGCTGCAGTGGTTACTCATGTTGGTTAATACGAACTCCAAGGTATTACCACCTCTTGTGGGAGCATCAGCAATCTGTTCCAAGGCATTTGCATTGATAAAATTGAGGTATCTCTGGCATTTGTGTTCTGGCATGAGAAGTTTTTCCATTGTAAAGTTGGGTAGTTAAAGTCACCCAAGATCAGGGTAAAGGGTTGGATTTTGACAGATTTGAAGAGGTCCAGATAGGTGGAGTGGGCATCTGAAGTCAAATTTGGGTGCCTGTAGCTATCTATGATTTGAATAGGGGTCTTGTCAATGTCTTGCCTTGTCTTGCACCTGGAGCATCTCATGTGTGTCATACTGTTTGACCAGCCTGGAGGTGTGTGTGTCTTTAATATATATTGAAACCCCACCTCCTTTGGCTTTGTTGTCCATAGTTTAGGGTACGAATGTATGATAGGATTAGAAAACAGATGATGCTGGGGTGCTCTCCGCAGCTTTGAACCAGGTTTCTGTGACTGCACAAATGTCAGCATCTTCCAGGGTTAAAAATGCTTGCAATGAGTGCAGTTTCATGTTTAGACTTGTAGCGTTTAGCAGCATGACCTTTAATTTGTGTCTTGTTGAAATTTTTATGTTGGTAGTATCGACTTCATGACTCTTTGTAAAACATGCACTATGGGGGATGCAAGGGCTTTTGCCAGAAGCCTGAATCCCAAGTGAGACAGATGCAGGCCATCTCTAGCAAAGCATCATGGTCTGTTGATACAAGTACTGGTTCCCCCTGGAATGACACCAGAAACTAAGCCAATTGTTAAAGTCAATCATTTTCTGTTTGTATTGCGGCATCAATTTTGGTGATGGTAGAATGCTGCTTAAGGCTAGGGACGTACCTGCCTGGGACACATATTCAGTGAGCTCAATCATGTCTCTCTTCATGTATTCCAGGGAGGTACATCTCAAGTCGTTCACTTCAGCATGGACTATGACAGAGTTATGACACTACCTGCTGTTGAAAGACTTGAGTGAGCGTGTGATATGGCAGATTCTGGCACCTGACAGACAACTAACTAACTTTCTCCTTACCCAGCCTGGTGACAGGAACATCTGTGTGTCTCACAGTGGAGTCTCTTATGACTAATATGTTGGGTTTATGGTTAGGCCTTAGTGGTTGTGAGACACAGGTGTGTGGACTATGCATGACATGTGGTGTGGAGGGTTGTGGAGTTTGCATGTGTTTTTGCCTCCAAGATCTCCTTTGTTTGAGTTTGTTTTCGTTGAGACCCTCTGCATATGTCAGTGTGTGTTGTGTATTTATGGGAGGTGTTTGAGGTGTAGTGATTGTGTTGACAACCTTCTCAGTGCCAGATATACTGACTTGAGAGGGAGATAGTGAGTTTTTAATGTAATTGTATCTCTTAGAAATTTTGACCCTAGGTGGTAGTAGTAGATTGTTGTCCGTGTACATGAGACAGAAACCACAGGAAATTGTCCATCCATATTTTTCAGAATCTGAGGGAGTGAGGCAAGGGAGAGCTAAGGGGTAGGCCTAAAACCCAAGTGCTTAAACCAAAACTAAGAGGCATAGAAAAACACTAACAATTATAGCAGGCTAAAAACAAGTGGTAATAAATGCAGCCAAAATGATGCAATTTAACACTTTAGAGAACAAGCAGCAGAAAAAGCCAGATGAACTAATAAAGTAGGAGGAGGAAACACAAATACTGTGAAAGCAGCTGAGTAAAGTATTTTTTTTTTGGAGAAACAGAAGATAATTCAAGGTTAAGAAACTAAGAGGGTTGTCCTTCCCAAATGTTCTCTGTATTAGGCAGAAAGAGCTAATGAGACTGGACAGGGAAGAGTGTCCCAGATCAAATTTACAGTGAATAGTTAAACATTACATTTTCAGTACATTCTTCTTCGAATAGGATTTATGCAAGTTAGCAGGAACAGCAGTAAATGAGTACACTAACATGAAACCTAAACCTTGTAAGAACACAAATATGTAAAAAAAGACTGTAAAAAAGGAAAAAAAAAGCAGAACTGGGGATTTCCCCAATAATCCCTTACATAAGTGTACTAATCTCACATTCACACAACTGGTAAGGAAGGAAGAATACCAAAGAAATGAAAAAAATAATTGTTTTAGTACTACATTTGTTTAGCATTCTGCTTCAAAAATATTGAAGGTATAAAGAGAAAAAATGCCTGTTAAAAAAACTTTAAACAAACCACTAGTCCAATATCAAAATGAAACTCCAGATAGTACTTGTAACAACAGTGACCCCTTGAAGTGTGTCGACAATCCCCTTCACTAACAGACCATTCTTTTAAATAGCCACCACTGAAGCTGTATTATGAACCTATGTCATTAACATAAAGAAGTGTTATTTGTTTTTGTATATATTTTTTGGGGACCAGGGTGTCTTCATGTTATTGAATTAAGTATGACCTGTGCAGTGGTATAGTGGATCATCAATAATGAAGTTGTTAAGAGGAGTGGAAAGGGGATTACACTGCCAGAGAACTGAAAGCGGTGAAAAAAAGAAAAACAGGACTGGGTTACACCCCACAAAAATGATTAAAGATTCAAAATTAAAAATGTTCTTGGTTTCGAAGAATTGCACATTTACAAGAGGGTGAGGTACCTGAATCACAAATGAAGACCATGAGAATGCATACTCTAGGACTGCACGTCCAGTGGTGTCCTAGTACCCGGTCAAGAGATCTTAATCTCTTCTGCAACATAAAACACGATGGAGGGACAAATCTGTATTATAAAGAATTCTACTTCTATGGAATTGTCTTCCTCTGCACATAAAGCAAAGTACTTCTGTTACTCTATTCAGATGTAATCTAGATGAATGGATGGGAAACAACAAATTCGTCACTAGGGTAGAACCCTTTTGCCTTATGGAAACGGTTAACATGTAAATGTTCTGCTGCTCTGAGTTATTTCATATTTAAACTATGATTGCAAATCACTTCATAAGAATGCAGGCATCTAATGATCCTTTTGAGTCAATACCCTAGTAAGAACCTTTCAACCTATTAAACTATGAATACTCATTGTGCAGTCTGATGAGGTAAGACAAAAAAGTGCATCCCTTGTCAAAAATTAGAGAAATATAATGTAAACCCCTGTGCAAATCTGCTATCCAACAGATCCCGCATTCTGAAAGCTGCTGGTACTCCATCTGAATGTAAAACTCTAACTAGTGGAGTACCATAGGTAACAGTGCTGGGCCATCTCCTCTCAGGCACATATTTTGCAGTGAACCAGAAGTGTGGTTGATCAAATTTTCTGATGACTGCAAGTTGGGCACTGTTTTCCATTCATCCATTGATATTAAACTGTTCCAGTAAGTGTTGTAATATGCATATACCTGGTGTACAAAAAGTGGTTTAAAGTTAAATGCTAAAAAGAACAACACAATAACATTTGCCTAAAAAAAAAGAAAAAAAAAAAAACTTTCCACATCATATGGTGTAAATCATACTCTTCTTCTTCTGATAGACAGAGTCAAACCAGACCTGGGTTCTTATACAGATAGTTCCTTTTTGTTTGATTGTCCATTGTTAGGAAATCCTTCAGTCTAACCCAGTTCATTTCCAAGGTAATATCTTCAAGATCCAAAGTCATCCTGCCACTGTACTCATCCTTTATAAGACCCATAACTGAATACAGTGCCCTCTTTGGTATATATAAATTTAAGCATATCACTGAACTAGAAAGGACCCAAAGACAGCTTGCCAGGAAAAGTAAAGGCCTTAAATGCTTTAACTATCCAAAAGAGTAGCACAAGCCCTTATACTTAGCAGCCTGCAGGCCGCTCTGAGGTGACCTGGGTTTCATTTTTAGCCTACAGGTTTCACTTTTTGAGCCATTAAATAACTAGTTCTATTTGATCACTTGCTTCTTTACAAAACCAGTGTTCTGCAAACACCTGCACTACAGATCTAAATCTACCCCAATAAACAAGACTCACTGGAGAGACAGGTCCCTAATTCAATGTATTCCTAGCCTAAAGAATGAGTTGTCACTACAGGAAAAGTATTGCTTTGAGTATCTTTAAGATTAAGCTATTTTTGCATCCAGAGAGAAAATAAGAATCCGTGAAACTATTTAGAGTTAAAGGCAACCACAGACTGATAGAAAGATGTTACATGACCTAGCAAAGTATGGTGCAAATAGTCATATAAACCCAGAAGAATACTGAGCATGAGGATAAACCTGATCTTCACAAAGTATAGAGAAAAAAGTAGGAACCACATGTAAAAGACAGAGAGAGATAGAGAGAGAGAGAGAGAGAGGGAGAGTAAGGAGAAAATACTCAATACACCAAGCGAAAGACCAAATTAAAAGGGTGGAAAAACAGAGCATCAGAAACTCATAGGGAGACAGAGTGCAACTAATTCATACTCAACCAGATCAGAAGAACCTAGAACAGACACAGCAAAATGGAATCTAACTTGTATACACAAAGATGGAGAGTGAGACAGAGAGAGAGAGATAGATAGACTGCAAGTATGAATGTGAATCACATGGATTTAGAGACAAAGAAATTACCAGTGTCTTATGCACTCAGACTTACAGAAGAAGGACATTTGATCAATTGAGGCTATGTGGGTGTGGTCAGAGAATATTGATGAGAAAAGGTCTTTAGAATTAAGGTAGAACATTTTCACTCAGGAAGCCAGTATATAAGTAAACTAATGAAGAGAAGGCACTGATTGTAGTAGGATCATAGGATCATAGGATCATAGGAAGTTACTAGGCTATTGGCGCTGAGGCCCTTATAAGCCTAACCAAGAGTTTAGCCCATGCATAGACAAATCAGCACCCGATGCCCCTGCCCATCAGGAACACGGGTGGAATCCCAGGGATGTATTTTTTTATTTCCCATCCAGTTATCAAGATTGCACTTAAAAAGGGGTAAAGAGGTGCTCTGCTTGACGTGGAGAGGGAGTCTATTCCATAGATGGAAGAGTCTCTGGGACACAATTCTGTCCCTTTAGCAAGTCCTATTGATGTCACAGACCAGGTTGAGGCCACATGTGCGAGTTACTCGAGTGGAGCTTGACCTGTGGATATGCAGCATCTGGTAACATACGGATTGATGCCTAGTCAAGAGAGTTTATCTATTATGCCCAAGTGGGGAATAATGTTGAAGGCTTTGTCCAGGTCAAGGTAGGCAGTGTGCACTGTCTGCCCCTCATCCATGGCTTTGGTGACTGTCTCAAAAAAGTCAACCAAATTTAACAGACATGTCCTCCCCTTGACGAAGCCAAACTGTGTGGGATTGAGTGTTTGGAGGTTGCCAATGTCCTTGTTAATGAGGTCCATTATAATCCATTCCATGGCCTTGCAGATCATGCTAGTTAGGCTGATGGGTCTATAATTTCCCAGATCAGTGGATGCTCCACCTTTGTGTAAAGGGATGACAGTGGCTGTCCTCCACTCAGCTGGTACAAAACTGGTACTCAGGCTTTGGTTGAATATGGCACCTAATGGAGCTACCAGTTCCTGCCTGAGTTCATGTAGGATGCAGCCTGGGATGTTATCAGGTCCCATGGAGGCTGTATTATTTGCCTTTGAGAGAGCAGTGATGACCTGATTCCCTAGATATAAGGGAAGGGGGCAGGTACTGGGAATGTACTGATTTACTGATGGGGACAGAGGGGTGAAGTTTTCACTGAATCTGTTAGTCAGCAAGTTTGTTATATCAATGACATTTGTATATGTGGTGTCCTTGTCCACCAGTTCTGAACAGATCTGGGTGTTACCTTTGAGATTACAGACATATGTGAAGAAGGCCTTATGATTGTCTCTAGTAGATGTGGCCAATTTGGACTCAAAGATTGCTTTGGAGGATTTCACTAGTGCTCTTATTTGCTTGTCTTGGCTAAGGAGAGAGTTATTCCAGTTGGGCACCTGCTCCTTCTTGGTCCTGGACAGAATTTTGTTTTCTTTTATTATAGAATTTATTTATAGCAGATGTCCACCAGACAGGTTTACTCTTGCTTGTGGAGGATGATTTAGTCCTGTCAGGTATTCCTGATTCCAGGGATCTATATAAATGTTCATATAGTAATTTGGTATAGTTTTGGATACTGGTGCCATTTCCTAGAGAGGTAGTGGGGGCTGGGAAGCTGTTTATATCATGCCTCAGGAGGCTGTAATCAGCTTTGGAGAAGTGTTTCTGATTGACCCTAGCTTGAGGGGGATCAGAGGAGATGGTGACTTCAAACGTGACCGCTTTGTGGTCGGATCTTACAAGGGAGGATGATATTGCAGAGATGCAGCAGTGGTTACTCATGTTGGTTAATACCAAGTCCAAGATATTATCACCTCTTGTGGGGGTCTCGACTAGCTGTTCCAAAGCATTTGCATTGACAAAATTGAGGAATCTCTGGGTATTTGTGTTCTGGCAAGAGTAGTTCATCCAGTTTATGTTTAGGTAGTTAAAGTCACCTGGGATCAGGGTAAAGGGTTGAATCTTGATAGATTCGAAGAGGTCTAGATAGGCAGTTTGGGCATCTTGGGTTAGATTTGGGGGCCAGTAACTATGTATGATTTGTATAGGAGTCTTGTCAATAGTTACCTGCACCTGGAATGTCTCCTGTGCATCATACTGTTTGACCAGCCTGGAGGTGTGTATATCTTTAATCTATATTGAAACTCCACCTCCTTTGACTTTACTACCCACAGTTTGGGTCTGAATGTATGATAGGATGAGTAACCAGGTAAGGCTGCGGTGCTCTCCACAGCTTTGAACAAGGTTTCTGTGACTGCACAGATGTCAGCATTTTCCAGCATTAGGAATGCTTGCAATGAGTGCAGTTTCATGTTTAGACTCCTAGCATTTAGCAGCGTGACCTTTAATTTGTGTTTTGTTGAAATATTTATGCTGGTAGTTTTAACCTCATTGCTTTTCCTAAAAAAGGCACTATAGGGGAGACAAAGCCTTTGCCAGAATCCTGAAGCCCAGATGAGACAAATGCAGGCCATCTCTGGCAAAGAATCGTGGTCTGTCGATCATATCTTCCCAGGCTGTCAGGTTCTGGATCCCCCTGGAATGACATTGTTATTTTTTTCCTCCTCAGAAATTTTTTGACAGCAGATGTGTCACACTAGATATCACTGTTTAAAGTCCTTTCATTTCAGTATTCTTTACAATAGGGTTCCCCTGCCTGTGGCCCAACATCAGCCAGTATAGCAAAACCTTTAGGTTGCTTTAAGGTACACTGTACATCATACGTATGCTCCCTGCATATAGCATAGGAAATAAAGGTGATGTCCAAATGTACCATCCTCTTCTTTGCTGCCAGTCCAAATGTCATCATTTGATCATTGGTCTGCACACCTGCTTCATTGCTGAGTCATGAAGCCATTTCAGATCAGTGCCCCATTGGGGTTTTTACTCTTATCCTTTTTCCTTTTGTTTGTTTCTTGTGAGGTTTCATATCATCCAGAAAGGGTAAATGCCAGTGCAGGAGACAGATTCCCCATAAAGACCAGCATGAGCAGTGCTTATTTTCTCTTGGTGCTTTCAAAGAACATACTTCCTGTTCCATTTGTCAGGCTTTTGTCCCAAAGACTCTATATAGTTTGCTTTCACATTTGTCCTTGTATGAAAGCTTAAGACCAACGTCTTAAGCTTTCAGCGAAAGACACTATGTAGGGAACTTCCTACACTGAGAGTCGATTGTCTGTGAAAAAGAAGGCCAAGAAGTCTCAGTCTGATTCTTCTGCTGTATTGCCTCTGCTGGATGTCTCTCCTGAGGCTATTGAAAACCTGTAGGATCACCAAGCTCCTTCACTGGATTCCTCTGCCATGACCCCTTCGGAGGCTGGCATAGATCCAACCTCATGCACATCCCCAGAGGCTTTGCAGACGTCCACTTTGGATGTTTGTGGTAAACCGCTGCTGATTATTACCGAAGGCCCTAGGGGTGTTCCTCAGATTCTGGTTAGAGAGGAAGTTCTGACTATGACTGAGGAATGTCATTCGGCATCTGAAACTTCTAAGTTTTACAGGCAGACATCCCTTTAAAAAAGAAACAAAAAACAAAGCATGTTTCTCTTACTCCTAAGGACCATCAGAGTGAATGGCAGAATTTTACTTAGGGTTTGTTTAATGTCCTTTTGGCTTTGAAAGCTCATGGAGGAGTTTTTGCTCCTGCTTCACCTTGGTCTTCAACTTCTCTTTAAATATATAGGAAACAGGATTCCTCTAAAGAAGAGGTGTATTCAGATGATTAATCCATTGCTTATTCACCCCTGATTCCTCCCCCTTTAGACTATAATTCTGAAGAAGAGGAGTCTACTAGTCCTGACACTCCTTTTGAAGAGATTTCTTTGGAAACACAATTTCCAGGAAGATGGAATTTTTTAAATGGGATTGTGCCCAGGTTTCTGAGGTGCAAAAGAGGTATTACAAGCTTCTGCAAAGGGCTTCTCCCAGACCTTGTGCTGTCCCTCCTGTTTTGGCTGCCTTGTTGGATGCCTTTCTACTGCATCTTGGGCTCTAGATTCCCAGTCCCCTGCCCCCAAAAAACCTGATAGGTTTTATAGAGAGCCTGAGGATTGCAAATTCCTTTATAGATGCCTTTCAGCTGACCCCTCTGTGGTGATTTGACAAGCCATTTCAGTTGCTGCCTTCTACAAATCTTTTTCCTCGTGTGATAAAGACAGCAGTACTATGGAAAGACTAAATAAGAAGGTCTATACCTCTGCTACCTTGGCTTTTAGAGTTGTCAATTACCAGGCATATATGTCCAGATACATTTTTGCTCATCTTTCTCAAGCCTGTCAGATTATTTATGACCTTTCTAATCCTGAAGGGAATACCTCTGCTCTCTCCTTGCTGGGGACTTCTTCCCAGGTGTCTCGTCATTCTATTAAGTGCAGTTATGATGCAGCAGATGCTTCTTCTAGAGCTGCTGCTTTTGGTTCTGTGATGAGGCGATATTCCTGGCTTTGGCTTCAACCTTTGCCTGATGATATTAAGGCTAAGATGATGGATGTTTCCCTGGATAACAAGCGCTTATTTGGTGCAGCTGCTGCTAATTTGTTTAGGTCACTTCAGTATAAGGACAAGGCCTTACAGAAACTTTACATGTTTTTGTTTCTCCTGTGCCTAAGTTTCAAAGAAATTACCATAATAAGATTGCTTTTGTTTGCAAGCAGTCTCACCCTCCTACCAAGGGTAAGAATGGGGGGTAAAAGGGATATTCCTTCTAAAGCTACCCAGACTTCTGTGACACAGAAATCTCCTTTCATGACAAACCATGTACTGCCTGACTATCCTCTTCTTCTCAGCCACATTCCTCTTTCTCTTTGTCTTTCCCTGTCCCTTCCAGTTTGATTAAAGATTACTCGGGATCCTGAGTTATTTCCATTATCCGACTAGGGTATTACATGGACTAGAAATCTCTTCCCCCTTTAGCTACATTCCTCTTCCCCCTCAGGAACAGTTAGACTTTTTTTCTAGGGGTGCTTCAGGATCTTTTGACTTGGGGAACTATTCATAAAGTTCTAGTTTCTTAAAGGGGTAAGGAGTTTTACTCCAGAATGTTTTTGGTTTCCAGGAAAGAGGGCACTTGGATACCCATTCTAGACCTCTCTCATTTGAACACCTTTCTGAAGATGCTTTCTTTTTGGATGTTGTCCCTTCAGATTTTGTTCCCTCTGCTGCTTTCTCAGGCCTTTCTTGTGTCTCTGGACCTCAAGGATGCTTATCTTCACATACCTATTCATCCCCTTTTCAGGAAGGTTTTACATTTCTTTGTTGCTTCCTGGCATTTTCAGTTCTCTGCTTTGCCATTTGGCCTTTCTACTGCCCCAAGGGTATTCACCAAATGCCTCTCTCCTCTGAATATTTTTGCAGGCTAAGGGGGATACAAGTCTTTCCATACTTAGGTGATCTCCTTTTTTAGGCATCCTCTCCAGAGAGTCTAATGCAGCATCTTCACTTTGCCATTTCCCATCTGCAGAGCTTGGGGTTCACTATAAATTTCAGAAAGTCCTTTCCTGACTCCTTCAGAGAGAATAAACCAAGTAATCCAAAGACCAGAAAGAACAAGACGACTACCTTAGAAACCACGATTTACTGCAAATGTAGTTGAGTGCTTTCTTCCCCACTAAAGGGACTTCCTCAGAACAATGTAAAACACAAACACCCAGCTGTATTTATACTCCATCCTAATTAAACAATTACATTATATCACTAATTGTTAAAAACATCAAAAAATGCATTTAAAACAGACGAAAACATTCACACATTATAATTAAAAACTTTAACATAGAAACATCATTATTTTCATGAAAAATATGTATATAAATAAATAAATAATAATGTTGGATTACCAACATTAATTTATTTGTCCCTCATTTACCCCAATATATTATGAAACTTTAAAATACTCAAAATAGTAATCATTTGGTTTAATCCAGGGTAATGGGAAGCATTTAAAAACAGCTGCCATTTTAATTCCATAATATCTAAATGCACATCTAATATTCTTCCTTGCCTGTCTTTTTGCAACTGCTGTACCACCATAAATTTAAACCTATGTCCTGCATGTGTATGTATATGTCTGAACAGTGGACTGATGATTCTATTGCTCCTTATGTCTCCTAAATGTTCACCTTTCCCGACTTTAACTTTTCTACAAGTTTTCCCAGTATAAAATATGGGACAGTCCTGACATTTGGCCGTATATGTCACACTGGTGGAATTACAGTTAAAATGTCCATTTATATATATTGTTCTTCCATTTAACTTGAAATCTTTCCCTGTTTCCAAAATTGATGGACAGTAAATACAACCATTGCACTTGAAATTACCCATGGCTCTACTACATATTACATTATCAACTCTCCTTTCTAAAATGTTCTTGAAGGATTTATTTTTCCTATAAACTATTTTTGGATTTCTACCAATATTTTGTGCAATATTCTCATCAAATTGTAATATTTCCCAATTACTTTGAATAATATCAGATATAATACTAGCTTCACTGTTATATGTTATTATTAAACTCATACTAATACTGGTTTCATCTGTTTTATCCACCATTGGTACTGCTCCCCCTGGGTTAGCATTGCTTGCATAATCCAACATGGGCTTGGACACACCCATGTCCTGCTTATTTTTAACCTCTGCAGATATAACTGATTATTCGGGTAACCCCACTGCCTAAACATCTGCAACATAAATTCCACCTCTCCTAAGAAATCTTCATATTGGTTAACCATTCTGGCTGCCCCCACCAATTGACCCTTAATTACAGATTTCTTTTGATGGTGCGGGTGCCAGCTGGTATAGTCCAAATATGAATTGAAGAAGGTAGATTTTCTATAAATATTAGTAATAAACTTTTTGTTGCATGTGTCAATATGAAGGTCAATATCCAGATAGTTGATTTTTACCATATCATACTCATAAGTAAATTTTAAAAATTCAACTGACCTATTTATATATTCCAGAAATTCTTTTAATCTTTGCTCAGTTCCTCTCCAGATAAGGAAGAGGTCATCCAGGAATCTAGTATAATACACTATATCAGTTACAAAAGAACTTTTCATTAGGAATTCCTGTTCCCAGAAAGACATAACCAGGTTCGCAAAAATGGGGGCACATGCTGCCCCCATTGCTACACTTTTCATCTGTCTGTAATACTGACCTTCAAAAAAGGTGTAATTAGTCTTTAAAACTACCTCCATCAACATAATGAACTTATTAACTTGATCCTGGTCAAAAATGTGTGTCCTGTTCAATTGCTGTTCTAACCATAATAATCCTATTTCATGAGGTATAACAGAAAAAAGATTAGCTACATCCACAGTGACCAAAATAAATTTGGGGTAACTTCGATCCCTTTTAACTTCTCCAAAAATTGCCACGAATCTTTACTAATATAAGAAAATGTCTCCAAACTTTTTTGCAATTTATTATCTAAATATTTGCTAATGAAGCAAGTTTTTGATCTTTTTCCATCCACAATAGGCCTGAATTTAGGATTTTTCAGGCCTTTGTGGATTTTCGGAATACCAAAAATATTAGATACCATGGGATATTCATTTAACATATAAAAATATTCAGGTTCATTGATTTGTCCTTGAAACAGAATATCACTTAACAATAAATCTATTTTGTGGTGAGCAACTTTAACTTCATTTAAAGAACTCTCTTCATAGGTACCATATAACAATATGGCATTCATCCCATTTAAATAGATCCCTTTATTCATGACAGCTATACTGTTGCCTTTATCAGGTTTCATATATCATACATCTTTATTTATAACTTTATGCAACAATTCTTCTTCCTCATTGTTTAAATTCTTTACTGAATTCACCAACTTGTTGCTCCTCACATTATCACCATAAAAGTGCTTTATATCTTTTTCACACATTTTTTCAAATAATCCAACCACATTATTTAGGGGTGGATTAAATACGCTAGGTTTTTTTTTAGCTCTTCTGTACACTCATTATATGACTCACCACTGGAATTGAACCAGACTCTCAAATTCAATTTTCTGGTGTAGCATTTAAGATCTACTAATGTGCTTACTATATTTCCTTTTCTGCTGGGGACAAAAGTGTAACCTTTTGCCAATAAATTGGCATGATCAATAGTTAAGTTTATACATGAATAATTATATATTTTAATATCTTTTTTGTCATTGCAAACAATCACAGGCTCCAAACCACTTTCTTCATTCATGACCTGTAATACCAGTTCCAATTCAGCACCTTGACTCAACTCTTGAATATTAAACAATTAATTTAAAATTATATTCCCGTCACTATTATTCACACTACACATACTATTTTCATTACTATTACATTTGAAATGACCATCCATAACACCAAACTCCACTCTGTTTCTGTTTACATTAAAGACAGTAGAGTCATTGTCATTGCCCTCTGAGTCCAATACACATGCATAATCCTGAATGCCATCAGCATTGTTATGTTCTAAGTCATTCACATGTCTGGTGTAGCTGTAAATTGAAATGTCACTTGAAAGATCAACGTTTTCAGTTAAAGCCCCAAAAACACCTTCGGGAGCTTGCTCAATAATATTGCTATCATTGTATAAACTCAAATTATCACTTGCCACATTCCATTCATGACACACACCCTCTGCCAAACTTGTACCAGTCACGCCAACATTATCTTGCTGATTGGAATTGACCATTTCACCCAAGGCAACTTCACTGTTGCAGTATTCACTCCCTCCCTCCTTCCCCCAGGATGCACTGGTTACCTCTATTTTCCATGTACTGGAGTTCCTCCTGGGGCTTTCAGTTCTGAGGACAGTACAGCTAGATGTCACCTTTATGCCCTATGCTATATGTGGGGAGCAACCTAAAGGCTTTGGTATACTGCCCATATGTCAGACTGCCCTTGGCAGAGGATGCCTATTGTAAAGAATACTATGACAGTGAAGAGAAGGACATCTACCATTATGGTAAGATCTTACACAACTGAAGTTTTTCATCAGTAGCCAGACATTTACACTGGGTTTCATCACTAAGGCCCGTGCCTAATTATACGAGTTAACCCTGAAGGTGAAAAGTGAATTTCGCTGATTGCTTTCAGCTTTGGTAATCCCTTGCTACATCATTTTATTCATCAGAGAGTATAACCTGGCCATTTGAACCTGGTTCAGATCAAACATTTCTTTTTTCTAAGCCCATTTTTCCATGTCAAGGTTTGTGCGTAAGGAAAGACAGGGATAGTAACTGTCTGAAAGTATACACAGAAGAATCAGGGGCTATACACTGGGGACACCCAAGTGTGGAAGGAATCAGGTGCTGACAGGCAAATTAGTGAATCAAGATGGACTGAAGATGAGATAAAAAGCATCACTACTTGATGTACAGAGGGTCTGCCAAAAGACAAGTAAGAAAACAGTGTAAAAGAAAAGTGAAGAGTAGAACGTGGTATGTGGAATCTGGTGATATACAATGACCAAAGCAGGGTGGCAAGATGAATCAGGTGCAGGCAAAGCAGAATCTGCACTGGATTCAGATTAGAAGCTGGGATATACCTCCAGATATATATTCAGGATTTCATTTATATTTAGTATGAATTAAAACATGCAGAGTAGAAGATTCATGATGATTAAATGAATTAGGAGTCAACAGGTCTCAGCAGTAGGTATGAAATTACCTGGTTAATAGCTATAGTATTCAGCTCACTTGCTGAAAATAAGAAAAATTCTGATGGTCTAAAGCACAATTAGAGCATGAACAACAGTGTAAGGGTCCATAACCATGGGATGTCTCAATTGTCTACCCTCTACTTCTTTGGGTAATCGATAAAGAATGACATAAAAAAGTGTAAAGATACACACTCTTGCAAGCCAAGCTTAAGGAATAGACAAAATCTGCAACATGGAAGTCAAACCTGCCTTGATTGGCCTTTACCCTTATAGAGAAGCACAGATGAAATGGGGACTGGACAGCAGTATCCATGCAACATTCTAATTCTAGTTCTAGTTCTAGAATCCCCAGTAGCAACAAAGGGTAACATCTTAGGACACAGATGCTAAAATTCAGTCTGTTTGAAATACTGTGGACTGGCAGCAGGAAATGACACCATTTGCATAATGGTGCTGTGACCCAGTGAATAAGTAAACAGGAAAATAACATTTGTATTAGGAGAACAAGGCAGTGAGGGAAGTTATAACCATCAGGGAGGTAAACAACAGAAGTAAGGAGTATTAAAATGATAGAGGAAGACACCACATGACAAGTGGGTCAGAGGAGGATGACAAGAAAGATCACAGATGATTCAAGAAGAAGGAATGAGGCAAAGGGTTAAAATTGTGTCCAGAATGATACCAAGGAGGGTTGGCATAGAAGTGGACATTTTTAAATTTATAGGAAAACTGTGTTTAACAAAATTGTATGATATTACTGATAAATATATTAATCAACCAGGAAACATAGTGTATATCTCATCCTTAAATGACAATAATGAGCTATTTGATCTTTTACTCTTTTCAGTACCATATTTTAGTAAGAACGCATGTGATGAACTAACCGCTCATCAACAATATAATAATAATAATGAACTCACAGGTGATTATACTAACGTAAAATAATTTAGGAATTCTGCAGGTAGTAAGATTATACCACATTTTGATAATGCCTAATAAATGTGTTTTATAGCATTATTTTAAAGGAACTGCATACTGAATTTCAGAAATGGATGAAGGGGTGTAAGAAATGTAATCTAAATAAGGAGGAGTTGGAGTTATTAAGGGAATTGCAACTTAAGAGGTAGTACTAAGGCAGGCAGGTAAAGGCTCAACTTTATAAATTATGAAGAGAGACAACATATAAAAATTATGTATTGATTTGTTAAACAATATAGAAGACTATAGAAAATTAGATGGTAATTTAAATGACAATTTTCAGAAGGAAGAAATTGTATTTAGGAAAATCAGGTTACATTTCTTAAAAAGCAGTTTATGAATCTTAAGCAGGAGTCTCATAAATTTACAAAAATTTGGAAAATACCCCATTAGTTGCAGATATCGGTATATTTTGGGACCAGTAGAAGAAGACCTGGATAAACCTTTGTATCAGTATGTCAAAAATTGGATTAATTCTTTTAGGACACTAAGTTAAGAGTCATACAATGGAAAAAACATGGATTGGCATATTATATGAAAAAAAATGATATAAGTAGCATAAAGTATGAAGATAGATTAGAGGCTTTGCAAATGTCTTTATGAAAAAATCTACAAAGCATATATTTTACGGAGCTAGTGGAATGTTTTTTAATGTATACTGATTTACAATTCAGGGATAATTATTATTTACTAATGTTTGGTACAGTAATGATGTAAAATCTGTCCTCACATACAGAAATTTATTTATGGGGAAATCTGAATGAGAATACATTTACTCCTATCGACAAGGAACATGTAAGGCAGTATCATCCTACCATTTTGTGGATGATTTGATTTTTATTATGGAAGGTGATGTACAACAGATTTATACATTTGATACACTTTTTACATCTAGGATAGTTGGTGGAAAATTATAGAATTTGTACTAGAATGCAATTAAAGGAAACAACATCTAAAGATTTCTTAAATGCAACAACCAATCATTCTAGTTTACCACTAGACTTTTTACCTATTAGTCAAATGGCTAGAGGAAATAATCCTTGTACTACAGAAAGAGATTTTAAAAAAGAAATTGAACACATTTGAAAGAAAATGGTTATGAAGGGGTATAGTAAGGCACAATTTGGATCTCTATACATAAATTATTGTTGAGATAGCAGTGTCGAAAATGGCAAAAAGGTTAAAGGAAAATGAGAATAAGGAATTAAGCAATGTAAGGGTGCAGTATAATAGTTATTGTACATTTAAATACATTTTAGTACATTTTATTAAGTGATGAAAACATGATAAATGAAAGAGTCCCCTATGTTTGTAAATAGGAGAGGATCTAGCATAGATGACAAACCAGAAGAAAGGCATTTTAATGTGAAGGATTATTATAAATGTGAGTAATGAGGAGCATATAAAAATTTAAGAGAAGGTAGCAGCTGCATAATTAATTAACTTAGACATGAAATACAACAGTATTAAACATATAGGTCATAAAATATGATCTGTATAATTTGTTATGATTGTGAAAAAAAAAATATATATATATATATATATATAAAAAACAAAAGAATGGTCAAAGAAAGAATTATAGAACATGTGGGTAATTTAAGAAATAAGCAGGAATCTAATCCCTTGGGTAAGCATTTTATGGAAGACTTTAGGGTTTCTTGGTTATAGCAAAAAAAAGTATATGAAAATGTGAAAAATTATGTAAAAATATATATATTTGCATTAAAATATAGAACACTCCAGCCAGTAGGTTTGAATATAGAAATAAAGTGGAGGTATTTTCTGTAAGCAAACAAATATTATCCTTCTGGGACAATGTCTTCTTAAGGATTTAATTGAATACTTGATTGTAGAAAGGTATTTAAATGTTCTTTGTTTAAAAGTATTTGTCCCTTTGGAATTTAGTTAAGCAGAAGCACAATAGATTTAAGTAATGAAATAAAGGCAACGTTTTATCTCCTGTATATTTATAGACAAGTGTTTCAGTTATTCATTTTTGGACTGTCTAATGCTCATCAGTTGAAATTGTGATGTCAAAGATTGTCTAGCCAGGTCAAAGTGAATTCAATAAGTTTTACTCAGCCATGGCAGCCTTATCTACAATGCAACTAGAGGACTAACTGAAAAGAGAATCTATTATTTATCGGTAATGAGAATGGAGGATGTGCATAAGAAACTCTTCAGATCCAGTTAAGAACACGGAAAATGTTAGCCTGAACGGCAATTTAGTGAAGTGTTGGGGAGTATGAAAAGCTATTAATACTACAAGAGTTCTTCACTTTAGTAGTTGAATGTCATATTAGTATGAGAAGGTAGTATTTGCCATACTGGGTGTGAATGGAGAGAGAGAGAGAGAGATAGTGACCTGTGAATTCAAGAAACTTCAGCGGATTAAGGTACAAAGGCTTGGTAAGGTATTTGTCTGGTCCACCCCATACCTGGTGCTAAATGACTTGGCAGAAATGATCATAGTCTTTCCTCAGATGTTGATGCCATGGGATAAAAATATGTCTGTTGCAAATTCCCTTACCCCGCAGTATTCCTGTAAAGGAAACGGGCATTGTAGGCTTTAGTCTTACTTCAATCCAACCGAAGGTCATGGAAGAATTTTTGTAGTGTATTCTAGTGTGGGTTTTCAATGCCTTTTTTTGACTGACTATAACTGATCCAGTGCTGTGACAGCATTGCCTCTGATGTAGTCAGAGGTAACTTGATAACTGCATTTCTGAACTAAAACACAGTCTTTGATACTGTCTTTGATACTGTATCTCCCAATGGACTTGTGGCAAAACTAAATAGAACTGGGATTTGTTGAATAAGAGACATGATAGACCTAAGTGATCTTAAACAAAGGGTAATGGGGAGAATGTTCTAGAAAAAAAATGATCAGTAAGAACCCACAGGGACTTTTCCGCCTGGCATGATTATATCAGATATCATATTAGGACTAGAAAACATTATATGAATGACATTAGACATCAGGCTTGAGGAAGTGATCAGATATGGGTGAGAACCCGACAATATGGAATGAAATTTGCAGTCCAGGTAGACAGGTAAAATTCTTAGTTTTTTTCCAGGCTTATACAGTTTGGTGAGTGAAGTCATAGATTTGCTGAGGTGTAGCCCTAGAAACCATGTACAGCCTCATATTTTCTGTGTAGTACAAACACTGCTGTGTTAAATGACATGACTGGATTGTGAGATACCAAAACAGCAAAATGCTGTGATGTGTAGCTTTGAGAGTGGACCCCAGAGACTCTAATGATATTCAGGCATTCCACAGTGCACTGGTAGCACATATGGAACGTTGCATCCATTTTGAAAGCCATAAAGAGATGGGAGCTTTTGTCTGACAGAATCTGCAGCAGAGAAATTGAACTGCATGGATCAGCATGAGGAAAGAATCAGGCCGAATAGGGCAGTGCACCTTGTAAAAGACAACAGATGGGAGAAGATGATCTGGCTGAAATGTATTTTCAACGGACCAGGCTAGTGGGAGGCAGTGGATTTTAACAAAAAAGGAAAATGGAGGAAAAGTAGAAAGAGGTGGTATTGGCATGTGGAAATGGGGATGATTTAGGAATGATTTAAGGAAATACACTTCATGGAGAAGGTGATGAGTAGCTGTACAATGTGGATTAGTGTTTGGTATTCCAAACTGAGGCATTCGGGACAATTCAAGAACTTGGATGAAGTAGATACATAGGGATAGCTTCGCACTTAGACAGACATGATTAAATGCAGCTGTTTTCCAGTGGTAGACTCATATATTCACATTTTCAGTGATGTCTGGATGCAGTAAATCAGAAAATATGGCTAATTATAAGAAAATAGAGATTTACTGTGAGTAATATTGTTGAAGATTTCATATTGTACAGGTTTCCAGACTGTTGTGCTGAAGCTCTATAGAATTATCACTGTTATACATACTAGAAAAATTCTGGGGGGGGGGGGTTGCTCATCACTTATATGGGGAGAAAGATAAAATCAGAAGAACAGAAACAGATAACCAAATGAATAAATGAACACAAAGTTTTGATTCAGTTACATATGAGGTAGTATACTGCCCAAGCAGTACAGTGTTTGCTCGAAGATATGAGGCATGCTCAGTACACAACTGAAAAGTTTACCAGAAAAATAACTGCATCTATCACAAAGACTGATTTACACATGCTTCAGGTACTGTGCTATTCAGAGAGACTGGATAGCTTTCATTCAATTATACCAGTTCACGGAGTGTACTTCATTCAAAGAAAAAAGCATTTGCTTAACAGTGCTGTGGTAGTTGAAGATACAGAACACCTCCCAGATTCAATCTATTATACTAATTCATACACTGTATATTTTATTCAGAAGTAAACCAGTTGATTTACAGCAACTGTTTCACAACTGAGTTTCTTTATATTGCTTTTCCTAGTTTATTACCTATGTGAACATGGCTATATAGTGTACAGTCTGACAGTTAGTGCTACTGTCTAGATATTAGAGAATAGACAGCAAGGACGGGGGGAAGGGTACATTCTGCATTTAAGTGAGGTCATCAACACTATGCTAGCGCTGTCAAAATATATCCCTGTGCCTGTGCAGATGACAGATCCACCCATGCATAAGAAGATTGAATAGTACTGAACAGCTGCTGTTTAATGAGTTTCAAACCCAGCCCCTATCCATGTACATGGAGATGTGAACCATCAATAGTAAAACAATAGGCAAAGCAAAGATTATATAATCTATTCATAATGAATTGGCCTTCACCACCTGCACACTGTAGGCAAATTGTTATGTAAAGTAGAAGGTGAATATCAGCAGTATTGCTAACCCACTTTCAGGCACACTGCTCCAAATATCTAATGGTAGGCACTGAGAAATTCATGTTACGTTAATGCAGAGATCTGTCAGTCATGCACCTTCAAGTGCCCAGGGCTAAATTCTCCTGAAGAGCCACTGAATGCGTGTATTAAATGCCAAGAGGTACATTAACACGGTGTTAACTACAGTTCTGCAGGAAACTGCAGCTGAAAAGGGAAACAATGGAATTCAAACTCTGAAACAGCACACGAGAAAGGACAAGTGCAGAGGTATTCTTCCATAATGAAATGGAAGAGAGAGTCAGCAAAGCATGATGGGTTGTATTGTACAGTTTAGGTTAGAAGAAAGTAGACCTAGTGAAAAATGATAAAAGACAAAGCATAGAGAGGTCACAAAGCTATTTGGAATGGATGCAATTAGAGTGAAAGATACCAGTCAAAAAGTAACAGGCACAGTAAAATTCTTTTGTCTTTCAAGACAGTAGAGAAAGGTAGCCATGGCTCACTTATAAGGGATTACTGCATAGTGGGAAAGGAAAGTAATATAGGTCATTTTTCAAAGTGGCACAGAGGAAATTGACAGCAATAAGAACTGACAATGATAGGCACTGACAAGATAGTGCAAAGAGCAAGTGAACAATGCAACATACCAAGTAAACTACAAGAAAAGCTGTCAGCATCTTTGACCCATAATGTCTGCAGATAAATAATGATAAAAGAAGGGATGACCAACAGACTGTAGGAGGGCTGTCTCTGTCTCTGTAAAAGGGGAAATGAGTGTGGTCAGCAGGATATTAATAGTTTTAACTTATGGTTGCCACCTTTTCATTTGCCCAAAGTGGGACAATTCTTGCTGAAGTATGACTTTTTGCTGGGCAAACAGCATTTTCAGCCACTATAAATAGCAATAAAAAGAATGATTACTGAGGAGTCGTGAGGGGTTCTGTATCCTTATGCAACACTAAAATGTATATGTATTTGATTGCTTGTTTTCTTATTCAGGTTAGGGAAATTGTGCTAGATCATTTTAATTTACAAACCAGACACAAGGCAATGCAGCATGCAAACCAACAGTGCAATAATTTGCAAAAGCAAGCACAGAGTCATACAGCAAAAGGCAATCAGTTTCAGAAACAGTAATACAGTTAATCACAAAAGTATAGACATCATAACATTACAGTATTACAAGTTTTTGCATATTTAGATTAAAGTTGAAAAAATATTCTTTCCTCTTGGATATCAGAACATATGCATACTTTTTCAGGGATCAACTGCACAAACCAAAACGTTGTTGTGAAAAGTATAGATGATAATCCTATCAGACAACCAGGTTGAGGATGCAAAATCAAATAAATCACCAATGGTTTAGTTTACAACATGCTGGTTAGCATGCTATGTTTAGATGTTTTCTGTGTAATATATCACCAACTTTTTCTGGTATTCAGTGTATATATATATATATATATATATATATATATATATATATATATATATATATATAATGTTTTGTAAGTAATAACTCCAGTCATACCATTGTGAAATTGTGAAGAAGGGCATATGGTTCAGTTGGGGCTAAACACTATATATTTCTTTGTTTAGTTATGTTATATTTATAATTTGTGCTGAACAGTTATAGCTCCTCTTCTTTGCAGCTATATAAACTCTTATAGTCTCGCGAGATGATTAGTAGGTTTGCAAAGGTTATTCAAAAAAAAAGTCAGTGGTTTGTAGCTGGCAAAGTTACATGTCTTTACTCATTTTGTGAGTGATGTATGCTTACTGGTACAGGAATTAGATCTGCAGCACAGCATACCCTCCAAACATTTTGGCTATTCCTTTTATTGAGTTCCATGCAGAGAGTGATTGGCTTGCTGCAAAAAGGTGTGCATATAATGCAGTGAGCCAGTGGATGCTGGAACAGCATGGTAAATATCACTGGTGAGATCTGCGCTATTCAATCACATGATTGTCAACAGCCTGCCTGCTACAATATAGAGTCACTGCAAGAGCAGCGTGTTAAATACTAGGAGCTCAGAAATAAGTATCAGACTTGCTTGACCATCACAGTCAGCATGATGATTCAGTGGTAAGATCACTGACTCACTGCTCTAGGGTCGGGGGGGGGGGGGGGCAAACCTAACTTCTGGTTACTGTTTGGATGCAGTTTGCATGTTTTTTCTATCTGCATGTGTTTTCTTCTGGTGATATGGTTTTCTTCCAACATCTAAAAACAGACTGGTTGATTGCTTACATTAAAATGACTGTGTATATTGCATTCAGCCTTGTGCTTATGGCAAGGATCTCTCACCCCCTAAACGGCCCATCTGAATACTGGAAGATTGCCAAATTCCGGTAATAATGGCCACACAGGTAAAAAATGTGCTCTCCAAAGCTAAGAATACAGCATCCATGGGACCAGATGACATCCCGGGCTGTGTACTACATGAACTACAAAATGAATTTTCACCTCACCTAAGTGTCATGTTTAATCATACCCTCATCTCAGGCTTCATGCCCACTGAGTGGCGCACAGCTACAGTTATCCCACTCCACAAGGGGGAATCCACCTTGGATCCCAGGAACTACTGCCCCATCAGTCTGACGAGCCTGATCTGCAAGGCCATGGAATGTATTATCATGGAAATTATAAACAAAGATATTGGCAACCTTCAAACACTGGACCCCACCCAGTTTGGGTTCGTGAAGGGCTGATCTTGTCTCCTGAACCTGATTGACTTCTTTGAATCAGTCTCCAGAGCCGTGGATGAGGGTAAGGCAGTCCACACAGCCTATCTGGACCTCGCCAAGGCCTTTGACACCGTCCCCCACTCTGGAATCATAGATAAACTTACTAAGCTGGGCATTAATCCCTACGTCACTCGATGGGTTGCCAACTAGTTTCCTGACAGAACCCACAATGTAAAAGTAGCTGACTCCAAATCCAGCTCCAGACAAGTGACAAGTGGAGTACCTCAGGGTTCAGTCCTGGGGCCGCTCTTGTTTGGCATCTACTTCTCTGAAGTACAGGCCAACACTAATGGACTCTGGCTAACAAAGTTCACAGATGACTGCAAACCGGGAGCCATTATTGAATCCACAAATGATGTGGATACTCTACAAAATGGCCTTGCAGAAACAGATGATTGGTGCCAGAGCCATTGGCTCAAGCTCAATCCCAAGAAATGTATAGTTATCCCCTTTGGGAAAAAACATGTACATAGGTGGCAGTACACTAAACACCGAAAGTGTGATAAGAGACTTAGGGATACAGGTGGACAGTTGTCTCACCTTCAATAACGACATCGCCACAACAGTCAGGAAATCCTTCGATGTGGCACACCTCATCACTAAGGGCTTTTCATCCAGAAAAAAGGAGGTCATTGTCCCACTGTACTCATCCCTCATTAGACCCATTATAGACTAGAGTGCCCCATTTGGTATGTACCTCTCAAAACATCTGTAACAACTGGAAAGGCCACAGAAATACCTCACTAAAAGAATCACAGGCCTAAAGCAGATGCCCTATGCTGATTGCCTTAAAAAACTCCAGCTATACTCTGTCACATATCGTCTACTCAGAGGCGCTCTCTGCTTAACATACAATGCCATGTCAAACCCAGAGCTGTTGGACATGCTACACTTAAAGAAATCCCAATACCTCAGAGCCACACGCTCCAGGGATCTAAAGCTTGTCATCACAATAAACAAAACATGCTGGAGGGATAGGTTCCTGACCCAGAGACTCCCCAGACTCTGGAATAGACTGCCCATACATGTCAAGCAGAGTGCCACCTTGGCCCTCTTCAAAACAAACCATGACGATTGGATGGGGGAAAGGAAATTCACACTGGGGATCATGTCAGTCGCCCTGCTAGACAGGGGTCCAGTGAAGTAAATAGTGTGGGAAGAAATAGCCAGGAATTGTTATGGCTAGGCTTGTATAGGCCCTAGGGCCGATAGCCTAGTACCAACCTATGAACCTATGAAGGCTCTTCGTTAAAAATTGTCTGAGAAGGACTAGTTCACTTATACAGCTAACAACTAAATGTTAAAATTGGCCAGATCAAGCCATGTCTGGCAAATAGGAACTTTCAATCTTTGTGAATAATATTTAGGTACACTCACTAGCAACACTGGGGCTATAGAAAATGAGGAAGAGTGGGATATTGTTGAAGATATTTTTGAAGTGAAAAAGCTTGACTTCAATGGCCACAGATAAGGAGTCTTTATTTGATGAGTTTCAAGGTGAGAGCATGCATGCAGATATTATAGTACCATAATTAAAACTGAACATAGGGTCAGTGACTAAATCTGGCTGAAAGGTTTGATTAGTTGTACTGGCTTCATTCCTTTTTTATCATCCTAGCAGGGCACATTTGGTTTGGCTCTGTAGTGGGTAAGCACCCTTCAGGCAAAGGAACAGTATGAGGTGAAGTTTGCCAGAAAGATAGAAACCTGAACTCACTAACATCAAAATTCCTAATAGACTGTTAGCTGAAAGATGTCTCAGCACCAACAAATGAATACATTAAGAGCAGTCACATATTCAAATATATGTTGCTTCTGGGGCACTCAGCTTAGTGTTGGTGTATCTTTCCAAATGTCTAACATGACAATAGTGTGTTGCTTCAATATAAATCTAAATGAACTTATTGGTCAATCTCCATCACTAATTGCAAATTAACAGGTATCTAGTAAGCATGCTGCATCCATCCAGCAGCTGTCCTACTTCTCGTGACAGAACTAAAAATTAAGCAGGATCGTAGTTTTACATATTTAATGACATCCATGTCAACCGCACCAATTAATTTTGGCACTGGGCATTGAATCATCTCCTTCCTGTACACAAAATGAGACGACTAGTATGCACCTGGTCCTTTATTGTCTGCTTCTCAATAAAGAAATGCCTTCTTGTCATTCCTTTGCTTTTCTGCATAAAACTGAGAAGTTGGCCTACAGTTGTCATGCCTATGATTCCACTACATGACCCCACACTTGTGGATTTTCCCAATGTTACTTCTTCCATGCTTACCATCTGTAGCTAGAACACTGGTACTTTTCCTGAACTGCAGGTAAGCAGTTCTTCCTGGACTGCTTTGTGTATAATGTACTTCACTGAATTTTCTACTTTCCGTGTATTTCAAGAGCTGATTACAGAATGCATGCTTTATGGGACCATTACACAGAAAGTGTGATCTGCTCATATTAGACATCTTTCAATTTTTATAAACTACTTTGAAGTAATTAACCTAATTTGGGGCATGCATTTTTCTATACTACTTTTGTTTGGGGCAGTATCTGGAATATATATTTTACTCAGCAAATACACAGTTATAACATTTTTAAATATTCTGAATTCTGAAGGACTTTACCTGGGAGATGAACAGGGCTACTAGGTCATGGATCTTATAGTGAAAGGCAATTTGTTATTTTCATTACATTGATTGCTCCCCTTGCTGAGTACTTTTAGTGATTAAGACCTCTTCACCAAGGAGCACTATTTTACCATTTACTTTCCAACTTTGGAACTTCTGCAAGCATGGAAAATATGAAAAAGCAATACATATCACTATTTCATGTTTTTCATGTTTCTGGGTCTTGGAGTTATTGTAAGAAAGCATGAGGTAAGTGGGTGGTGCACCCCCCCTACGGGGTTGCAAAGAGGGCTTGACCCCATTCCAAAACATCTTACTCTGGAATTTGTGCTTGTTTTTGGATTGAGTAATCTCTGGGTCAGTCCAGGAGTGGTTCTTTTCATGAATGCGACTTTTGATATTGATAGTCTTTTACTAGTGGTGTGATTTATTAGCTCTTCACTATATAGCCTTTGATTACTTGTTCTATAACCAAGAAACACATGCTTCAAACTATTAGCAACTTAAAAAAGTTGATCAGCTGCACTTTTAACAAGCAGTATTTGATGGTAGAACCTCACTTATATTTACTTCTTGTCTACATGAATCCATAAAGTGGACTAAAATCACTGATACTGCATAGATCTGTCATGAATGGGGTACTGCTATTATTTTATGCGATGACAATCTGGAAGAGGAGATGAAATTATCAGCATCATTAGTTCTGATCTAGATTTTATAGGCTTTTACCGTACATATTCTTGGTCACTATCCGTTTTCAAGCCCAGTCCTATTTTCTCTTTTTTTTCTTTTTCAATTCAAAACTAAGTATCAGTTTAAAGGAAATATTTTCTAAACAAGCTGTGAATATTTTAACACATTTTGCCTTGAGATATAATGTATGCATAAAGCTGAAATATCATAAATATTTTGGTCAAACACATATGCACTGTTATCACCACTGTATTCCTCAAAACTGTGATTTCAGGCTTGACTTCACATTTTTTGGGATACTGTGCGACATTTTCAGTTTTAGGATATTAATTTAAATTTTGTATTCGTTTAAGTGCATTGGATGATTCCAGGGCATATACCTTAATTTCCCTTTATAACTATTTATCCCAGAAGACTTGCATAAGCTTACTCCTATTCTTTTTTAACACTTCCCTAGTAGTACAGGTTATAAAAGATAAAAAAAAAAACTTTTATTCAGTTAATAATGAATGCCAAACATTTTACCACCAAAGTAAAAAAGAAAAAAAATGGCAACAAATAAAGACCTGATATCATTATAGAACCCTTACAGTCATGGTGGATCTTATGGTAGCATAACAGCATCCAGAACATGGAAAACATTCTATTAGTTATGTTTTTTAAGTTCACCAACAATGTCCTTTTATTTTTAACTTTCCTTATTGGCTCTCCAGTGTTAGTGAAATAATGGAACAATGGTGGGTAAACAGAGGAATGAGAGTTTATAAGCACCCAGCAAAACTTTACTTAAGTCATAGGGCACAAACAAAATTGTAGCAATTATCATATTACTGGATAGTCCGAATATTAAGCAAAATATATAACTCTTACTCATTCCTCAGATCCAAGCATCTACCCACACCCACTGCTATATCAATATCCTTTAGACCTGTACTACCACATTCCTTTACTGCTCATCATCTAAATGCTTTGGCATTCACTCTTCTCAATGGCATTTTATTTCCATGTTATAATGGTGACTAAATTTTAGCCTGAAGCCCACAACATGCAATCTCAGAACTCCTTATCACTTAGTACATGCTAATTTTTCTTTTTATTTATTTTATTACTTTAGATTAACAGATTGCATAACAACCTAACAATTTAGTTAATACAGAATTTCACTCCCACACTTCTATCAATCCCATTCTTGACCTCAAATTGACACAAGAAAAAAAAAAACTCAAGTTACAGCTCAATCATTTCACATTGCATTGAACAGTTAATATCTATATATCTTTGATTTGGTCCTATTAATAGAAAAAATAGAAATTTGTTTAACTTGATTGATTAACTTAAATAAGTTTAACAGTGAATAAGAAACATTTTCCAAAATCACTAAACCATTAGCATAATCTAATAAGTTTTAAGGCATATGATGTTCATTAGTGGCATGATATTACTATCATTTAATTAATCATTGGATTAATATCTAACAGAAACAATCTTGGAAATAGAGGGCAATTCTACCTATCTCCAGATTTTTACAAATCAAAAGCCATATCTTCATTATTTATAGTTAAATAATATTTTGCACTAAAATATATTAAATTATAATGATTTTCTCTGGTAAAGGAATATAACATAAAAATCATCTGTTAATAGAATCAAAAGCCTTTTTGCACATCTAATGAACATAATGCCACTTCTTTAAAGGTTGTTAGTATTTTATGATGTAATATTATATCCTGTAAATGTTATATTGGTGTAGACATTGTTTTGCCTGGAATAAAACAAAATTGTAAAGAGGAGATTATTGGTAAAACTCATTTTAAAATGAATTGATTCAATAGCTTAGCAATAATCTAATAATCACCATTAAATAATGATAAGGCCTATAGTTCTCTGTTATTGTTTTTTCCTTTCCAGGTGTTTGTATCAAAATGACCCTATCTAAAGAAAATACAGGGCTACCTACTAAGGAAAAATAATTACTGACTAATTCAAAAATTTTACGTATAGAGCAAATATATCTGCAAAAAATGTAACTGGAAGTGAGTTTGGTACTAGTACCTTTTTTCTTCCAAAGAAAATATATATTCTTTTATTTCAGCTATTGATAGTGTTTCAAAAACAAATTCCAATGTATCTAATTTTTTATAAATAAATTTTTTCATTAGTTGTTGGCCTACATCCATTTTTGACTCATAAATCTGTGGTTGGGTGCAAGATTTGACTTCTTTGCTTCATAATTTGAGAGTCAGTAATTAATGTCTTAAATTTAACCCACCAATGTAATTTGTTTTCCTCTCTTTAAAAATAACTACAAATATCCATAAATATATACCTATTTTTCTTACTATATATCTTTTTTCATCATGTAAATAATTCACTAATAAATTATTTTTTCAGCCAGTTGGCGAATTTACTTTATAAGATGTATATAGGTTCATAAACAAAGGTATGGCATCTAAGTCCAAGGAAGTTATTGTTACATTGCATTCGGCATTCATCAGACCTATCATTGAGTACAGTGCCCCACTTGGTATGCACCTAACCAGGATTATCCAACAGCTGGAATGTCCACAGAGGTTCCTCACTAAAAGAATATAGGTCGTATGTAATATGTCCTGTGCAGACCACCTCAAGGCCCTATCCCTGTATTCTGTCTCCTACAGGTTTTTGAGGGGAGATCTATGGCTGACATACAGGGCATTGTCAGTACCCACTCTGATGGACCTCCTGCATATCCACAAAACAAACAGCACCAGAATTACCCATTATAAAGATGTAAACCTTGCCTATGATACAAATTGGACCTGCTGGAAAGATAGGTATGTACCCCAGAGAATACCCTGTCTGTGGATCAGGCTCCCCATCCATGTGAAGCAGAGTTCCTACCTAACCCAATTCAAGTGCAACTTGGACAATTGGATGGGAAACCGGAAATTCATCCCTGATTTCGCATCTATGTCTCTAATGGACAGAGGTAACCTGTAATTGATTCATCTCCCAGGCCCATGCTTACACTTATCAAAGGTATCAGAACTTGTCAGAGATTTGGGATGCATGGCTAGGCTTAAAAAGGCCCTTGTGGTCATTAGCCTGGTAAACACCTATGAACCTGTAAGATGTATAAAATAAAGAATGTCTGTTAAAAAAGTCATTCAATCAAAATACCTATTTTCCTCTTCTGCTTTTATTGTAAAACCAAACAGGACACCCAGAATATAGGCTTTAAAACAGACCTACACTGGGAAAATAAATTTTGCCTCTTTTTCTAATCCATTGCTAACACAATTATTTTCCCCAAAATAATCAATGGTCTCTTTAATTTCATAGTAATACATTGAAAATATTTATTTATTAATATAGTATGCAGTTTTATTTTTAACCCCTATCTGTGACAAGTCTACCATAATAAGAAAATGATACTGTAAACATTTTGGCAAGGTTTAAATAAACTCTAAACAATTAATTACGTTTTCAATTAATTACATTTTCTGAAATAAAACAGTTGTCTAGTCTACACAATTTTGTATGTCAATAGCTAGAGTAGGTATAACATTACTGGATTTGTCAGAATTAGAAAGATCAACATTAAAATATGCAGATGAAAGAACGCTTGAAGTTTCTAATTACTTCAAACCCTTTGTAAGTTCTTGCAAATAGTAACTGTTGAAGGGTGCCATAACTAATAAAGGGTGGATAAATAGATTCAATCACAAATTCTTAATTGTCTTTCTGAATCTTAAGCAACCAGATTGTTGCACCTTTGTCAAGATGTTGAATTAAAATGCTTGTGTTCATGTTATCTGAATTCAGAAGGATCACTATCTCTATTGGCTATTCCTCTTGGCTTCTCTACTGAATTAACAAATATATTCACTCCTTTCCAGTTCAATACACTTTGAAGTTTGTGTTCTAAATACACATACTGTAAACATACAATATCAGAACCACAATATTAAAAATAAAGATTATTAATCCTATTAATGTTAAGTTATAATTTTAATTGAACTTATGAAAGAAACAACCACCATTCCTCTGTTTCTTCTACTATGTCAGAAGATGCCATTGCTCTTTTTAGATCCTTGGCAGTGTTTTCATCCAACTCAGTTTGTCCTTCAGTGGAAACAGTCTCTGTTATAAAATACCCTACTATCTTCCTTTGGAAGTGATTTGCTCTTACAGAATCAGATGAAACTGAAATAACAGTAGAATATTTGATTCAGGTTCTGAGTATGAACAATGTGTTTAACGAAATATGTCAGCTGCTTTTTTGAAACTGGAGATTTCCTTCTGCAGGTCTGCTGTCCTGATGTTTATGCTGCTTAAACTGGAGTTTTTTCTCTGCTACATATTTTAATATTGTTTGTTTTAGAACTATTACGGTTGTCGCCTCACAGTAAGACACTGTCCGGTTCGCTTCTCAGCTAGAGAGTCTTCTGCGTGGAGACATGCGTGAATGGGCGTACCTTCGTTGAAGGTTGTGCATCAGGGCTGACAACACGGCACGTAAAAATCAACTGCCAATCATTAGCGGACCGGAGTTCCACTGTGGTGACCCCTAACCGGGAAAAGCCGAAAGACACAACAAGTACAATAGAAAACAACACCGCTTAATGGTATTGATATAAACAAAAAAACAGCACAGAATAAGTAAAAAATGACTAGAAACTAAATTTATACAAGAAGAAGTGGCCCTGAGTGATGTAGACTTGACCACAAATTCAAACTGCCTCATTTATGCAGCACTACTGTTGCTTAGTTGCATTGATATAAACAAAAATTGACATGAGAATGTGGCATTGCCACACTGGACTAATAATCAAGGAGCCTGAATCCTCACCACTGACATGGAGAGAGACTTTCACTTGAAACAAAAATGGATACACCCAGTATTTCCAGATGCAGCTCTCTGCAACAAGCGCAATTTCCCTTAAAAGCACGCAGGGAACACACTCAGCCCAGGGTCTGGGTTTCCCTCTCTGTCTCTTCCTATGTCCACAATAAGGCTCCCCACTGGCACAGCTGTAGAGTTAAGTTCTCGGCTAAGTGTCCAAGCCAAGCCCTCCACCACTCTCTCTGTGAAACCTGTGCTTCATGTTCCTGCTCCAAGTATCTGACACACGCAATCTTTTTGATCTGATTTGCAGATACACACACACACGCACACACACACACACACACACACACACACACACACACACACACACACACACACACACACACACACAAACACACAAACACACATGAGAAAGGCTGGTACAGGTTTACTAGCTATGCACCCTTCTGCCCAGACTATAAGGTAGTTACTGCCACCAGACACTTCCAAGCCAGCTACTCTAAGGCTCTTGCAAGGGTACCCAATTATACTGTGTAAAATTAATATTAATGCAAATGGTAGTGTATGGCCAATGTGGTAAGACTTTCAGTAGTGGCCAGAGCTGTCACCAAATATATATGAGTACTCTCAAAGGTTAAATTTTCTTTAAAGGACCAGCCACAATGAAAAGTGTAAATATATTTAATATTAAATAATAAAATAACATGAAAATACTAAATATCAATTTAAAATAAACACCAGAATTTCAACCACAGGAAATATTAAAATAACACAGATAAATGGATTCACTCAGTTACAGAAAAACAGTACTTAACTAACCTCATTATATTTTCCTGACTAATCTAAAGAATTACTATTCCCTGGTCACTTACTAGCACAAATCAAGATAAAGTAGGTGAGTGATCCTTCTATGTCTGGACTCCAAAACAGAATGCCATGAGACTTCAGTCTCAGCTAGTATTAAACATTATTTTAGTGATGAATTCCAGAATGACATCACATATATCTGGTCATCTGACTCCTGCTTCCCATGGAACCCCCCATGCCTAGAAGCTGTCAGGAATTATCACATAGCTGTGAAAAATGCACACACACACACACACACACACACACACACACACACACACACACACACACACACACACACACACACACACACACACAGCCCTGGTAAGATCTGCTGGAAGTCACAAACCATAAAACACTTCCACTCTCCCTACAGCAGCTAATGAATCATACTACTTGCATTCATTTCATCTCTGGATTCATTCAAAACTGTGAGATAACATCTTTATTGCCTAGGCCCAATAACTTAATTTCTGTATTTAAAGTTTGAGATTTATACCACAATATAATATGTTATATTAAAAGAAGTGGACCTCTTCTCTTCCACTATCCTCTGTTAAAACATATACATTTAAACAGTTACAATAATGCATATATATTTGTTTGTCTGTCCAGCGGGGCACACTGTTGATACATTTTTAACTCAAACAACTTTACAAATACATTTTTAAGCACAAGCATCTGTACAAATCAGTTTGATATACAAATTACATATAATTCTTTACAAAATTCCAGCTAAATGTGCTGGCATATGTTACACATCTAAAGCACTACTTCTAGTCGCATTGCTGGCAATACACATTGTCACATCTCTCTCCCCCTTTGAAGACTCAAGCTATTTTTTCAATTGACCCTGGAGAAACACTGCCTGAGAGAAATGGGCCTGTCTGGGAATACATTAACTTATGCTCTGTCTTGAGAATTCATCTGCATTGGCATTGCTGACCATAATACAGTGCTGCACAGCCATGTCATATGCCTGCAAACCTAGGCTCCACCATAGTAATTTGGCATTAAGCTGTCTGGGTCACTGTAACCATAGATCCTCATCAGACTCCTTCTTCCTACTGCAAATACTTAGCAGCAGGGCCTCCCTATCATGGTAAGTTTTCATTATGTTAACATGGCACAGTTTGTGCCCCTGCCTTCTACCTAGCAGTTCTACTATGTAGTTAACATCACTGACCTTTCTTACCACTTTGAAGGGTCCCTCCCAAGCTGCCTGCTGCTTATTGTGTTTGACAGGAATGAGAGCCATCACCAGCTGTCCCACATCATACTCTCAGGCTCGAGCATTCCTGTCATACCAGACCTTTTTCTATTGTTGGGTTCCTGAGCTCTCTAAGCCTTGTCCTGAGATTTAGGACATATGCCACAACAGACTCCTTGTGGGATTCGCACTCACCCTCCCATGCATCACAAAAAAAAAAAAAATCTAAAGGCCCCCTCACCCAATGTCTATACAGCAACTCAAAGCGTGAAAAACCTGTGGATTTCTGGGGTACCTCTGTGTATGCAAACAGCAGATGGGAAAAATATTTGCCCAAGTCTCTCCTAAATAGGTCTGTAAATGCCTGTACCATAGTCTTTAGTGTAGAGTTTAAACTGTCCACAAGACCATGAGTCTGGGGATGCTTCACTCTACAGTACTTCCACATTCAAGCCAGAAGGTCTGATATGAAATTGGCAACTCTAGATACTAGATACCCTGAGGCAGTGGCTTGATCCTCCATCGAGGCAGAAAAGGTGGCAAATGCTTTGTTAGAAATTTTCAGCAGGATAGGTTTCACAAGTGAAGTATTGACTGACAGAGGTGCCAACTTCATCTCAGACCTGCTGGCTTGCCTGGCAGTGCTGTGGGGTGAAGTACCTAAAGACCACCCCCTACCACTCCCAGACTAATGGTCTTGTGGAGAGGTTAAACTCTACACTAAAGACCATACTATGGGCGTTTGCAAACCAGTTTAAGAGAGAGTGGGACAAATATGTGCCCCATCTCCTGTTTGCATACAAAGATGTACCTCAGGAATCCACAGGTTTTTCACCCTTTGAGTTGCTGTATGGGTATAGGGTGAGGGTACCATTATATTTGATTTGTGATGAGTTGGAGGGTGAGTGTGAATCCTACAAGGAGTCTGTTGTGGCATATGTCCTAAACCTCAACACAATGCATAGGGAGCTCATTGGCTTGGTCCAGGAGAACATGGCAGGAGCCCAACAGCAGAAAAAGGTCTAGTATGACAGGAATGGTTGAGTCCAAGAGTATGCTGTGGGACAGCAGGTTATGGTTCTCATTCCTGTCAAACACAATAAGCTGCAGGCAGCTTGTTAGGGATCCTTCAAAGTGGTAAGGAAGATCAGCAATGTTAACTACATGGTAGAACTGCTGGGCAGGAGGCAGGGGCACAACATGTACCATGTTAACATGATGAAGCCTTACCATGATAAGGAGGCTCTTTTGCTGAGTATTTGCAGTAGAAGGCAGGAGGAGTCTGAGGGGGATCTATGGCCACATCGAGCCAGCCAGCAAAATGAAAGTGCTTTACAATAACATTTTTTGAGTGGTTCGAGTGTATCCAGCAACCTTTTCCTTTTGGTTTGTTTTTGTTTTTCTTAGTTTTAAGTAGTTTGTATGACTACTGGATTGACGCTCGACAACTCTTTTGAAATTACGCCACTATTGATGCAAAATACCTTGGAGGATATGTCTGAATCAAGTAACCTTACTTTACTTTACTTACTTTACTTTTGAACAACCTGAGTCAGAGGTTGGATGCATTGAATGCACACATTGACAGCATTTCCCAACCAAAACCTACACAGCAAAGAGGTGCAATGGTAACTGGAGCAAATGAATTGCCATGTACGCATAAAGGCATTGAAAATTCTGGTTCGGGGCATCCACACTCTTTCTTGCAACTTCCTGGTAATGCAATGAACATGGATGAGTACAGAGACCCTCGGCGCTTATTGGGCTTCTTGATTTGGAGCACTGGCTATGGGAACAGCCACCTTGCCTTAACAATAATAGGCAAACACTGGAGGAACCGGCAAGTGTTACTAATACATCGATTGTTACAAAGTTAAGGGACTTAAACTCAAAATCCTTGAAAGTCAAGAAATTACAGTTGGAAATTAGTTATTTCAACGAATGTAAGAAGGAAGGTATAGTACCAAAAGGCCTTCGGTCTTGGCAGTATCCATCTGGCTTGGAACCAGAGTCTTTATTTTATAAAGAATTAATTGTACTGTTTAATAAACATGGAACCAAGCTTATGGACTTAATGTGTAAACATTACTAAACCAATATTGACAATTTAACTTTGGAAATTACTGAGTTGGATTGGGACATCAAAGGGAACAACGATTTCCAAAGGTATTATTATAATTACAAAAGGATTTTTACTACCATTGGGCAACAAATAATTAAAAATACTGACAAGTTAAAAAAACTATATAGGGATATAACAGACTATAAAACTGGAGTAGTGTACCCCCTCCCCTCACTTCTCAAACTCGCAACCGCATTGGACAGAAAACTACACACCCTAATCCACCGAATGTGAACAATGAGAGACTAGGGGATCAGTTTGCAACACCAGGAACTTCTACAATGAATGAAAATGCTGAAGGTAATGCAACTAATGGATGTAATGGAATTAGAGGGAATACTCATAATTACGCTCATTTGCATGAAACCCTAGGGAATGACCAACAGGTTTTTCTAAACAGGGAACAGAATCACCAACGGAGCTACAATACCCGAAGCAGAAACAACAACAACAAGGGTCTCAACAATACGAGGAGATAACAGAAAAAACTGTGAGTGTGCTCACCAACAAAGAAGGTGACTTTAAGCTTTACGAGATACCAGCTTGTTTATGTGATTTATTTGCTAAGGGACTGACATTTGTGCCATCAAAGAGGTTCAATTTGGTTAGATCTTTGATCGACTTAAAACTCTACGTTAGGAAATTGAATCTAACTTTACTTTTTGGGAACTCTAATGGAAATAATGGTGCATACATCCCCTATTGCTGCTGTTTGAATTTATGTGTGAAACAGAATTTAGGAACCTAGCTAGACGGAATGTAAATACAACTCCTAATATGTCTAAAATGGAAGAGGATGCTTTGAATTTATTAAAGTCACTACCTGTAAGGTTTTTAAAACCTGATAAAGGGGGTGGTTTAGTTTTAATGAGTACTAATGAATACAATGAAAGAATGTTAAAGGTACCGAACACTGACACTTATGAAAAGGCAAGTGTCAGTGAATTAAATGTTGCCTATAGACGTATAAATTCCTTCTATAATGATTTGTTTATTGAAGGTTTGATCGACTTGGTCACATTTAACTATGTCTCAGTGTTAGCTCCTAGAGTCCCTGCTATCTTTGGTGTTCCCAAACTACACAAAAGTATTAATGACCCTCCGATAAGAGTGTTAGTGAACGCTAGAGGGTCAAGCACATATGCAAGTGCCAAATATGTGGATACTATATTAAAAAAGTATGTAAGTTTGAAACACCAGATATGCAGGGACTCTTGGACTTTTTTAACATCATTAGATCAACTCCCTTATAGCGAAACAGCTACCTAATTATCTATAGATGTAAAAGATCTATATTTTTTCCATTCCCCACAAGGCAGGTATTGAGTGGGTTACAGAAACCATGATTCGGCACAAAGCATCAAATATAGAAATTAGATTAGTTCAGGAATTGTTGGACATAATCCTATCTAACAATTTTGTGAGGCTTGACAATGACATTTACCATCAGAAGATTGGAGTTGCAATGAGTGATGAATGAATAGTTGATGATTTTATCAAATATTTGAATACTAGTATTGACTTTTTGACATTTACACACACAGAACATACAACTAGATTCAACTATTTAGATGTAGATCTTGAAAAAAATGACTCTAAGACATGTTATGTAGCTAAGATATACCATAAGAGTACTTATTTGAACACTATGTTGCACTATTCTAGCTCACATCCCCTTCAACAAAAACGTTCAGTGATAAAAGGGCAGTTAGTGAGGGCTGTCCGTATGGTCACGTATGACGAAGCCTTTGGGGAAGAATGTAGTTTATTGAGTAGAATGTTTATTAATAGAGGCTACCCTGTGAATTTAGTGAGAGAAATAGTATGGGAGGTACAGAACAAAAAGAAGGCAGGGATATATACACCAATTTTCAAAAAGGGAGTACGAAATGATCCAACTTACGGTGATCATAATGCTGACGTGAATGAGGTAACTGTAGTAAACACTGACAATTTAAGAAACAATGAGGAAAATAGGAATTACATTAAAAGTTTTATTACACCTTTTAGTGTAGATGCAGAAGAACTGAGGCACATTTTGAGGAGGTATTGGTATATATTGCATACAGAAAAGGGGTGGAAGGAAAAACTGGGTGAATTTCCAGTGATTCTTTACAAGAAAGGAAACAACATGAAGCAGTTACTGGAGATTAAAGTCATCAATACAAGATCCTTCAGAACATTCAAATGTGAGAACTGCAACTACTGTAAATATATAGCAA
>NC_056742.1:85386971-85606971 GCF_019279795.1 Protopterus annectens
CAAAGAGCACTGGTTTTACAGAGAGGGTGTTGGAGGACTTGACTTGGACACTCAGTTGAGGACTCATCTCTACAGCTTTGCCTGTGTGGAGTCTTATTAGTGGCCTGGGGAGAGAGATAGGGAAACCCAGACCACAGACTGAGGGTGTCCCCTGTGTGCTCTTAAGGGAAATTGTGCTTGATGCAGAGAGCTGCATCTGGAAATACTGTGTGTATCTATTTTTGTTCCAAGTGAATGTCTCTCTCCAGTGTCAGTGGTGAGGATTCAGGCACCTTGATTATTGGCCCAGAGAGGGTACGTCACAACCAGCAATCTCAAAGTGACACTTCTCTGTCTTTGTGAGCCCTTTGATTTCAGTCACTGCTACCCATGAATTTTGCAACTCATTCAACATGATATTCCATCTTGGTCTTAAAACCAAGAAATAAATGCTAGAGCCTGTCTCATGGTCTGATCATTACTTTTTTTCATTTCAAACTTGGGTTGCAGAAGTTATCACCAACAGAATCAGAGCCAGTCATTTGTCATGATTTGAGGAAGGTAAATAATTTGACCATATCACTATTAGCCAGTTTTTTTGATGGAGTTACATCAGAGGTCCCACGTTCACTTACGGTTGTCTATAATTTAGCTGTTATGAGTGCTCTGGTTATTCTTCCCCATCTTATATGCATCCTAGGCCAGTTACACAGAGAAAGTCTTGATTTGGACATGAGCTGCATTTGTTGTGCAAGCTTGGATGGAGTTCAGAGCAAAGGTTTCAAGTTTCATTTAAGAAGACACTTCTGTGGACATTGAAATCTTGCCACACTGAACTGTCTGACTTCACTTTTCTGTTTGTTTGGTAGAATAGCCTACCATTCTATTTGGAGGGGATTTTATCTAAGATTATTATGAAGGTATTACATATTTGTCTGCAGATGAATTTGCTAAGATAAGGCATTTCTTTTTTACAGATTTCCCCATGGAGTCATTCTACGATGTGTTGAGGATTATGCAGACTTCAGTTGTGCTGACCAACTATATGGACTATCAGGAGGTCATAAAGATTGTTTCTTATGTGCATCCTATGTACTGCATATTGGATTCTGGATACTGGCCTTACAAATTTTGGTTTTGTTTGCCTTGAATCATTGGGCCCAATTATTTTCCATAATATGAGATCCTCTTTAAGAATGAGGGTATTGCTTCCATCCCTTAAAAAGACATTAGTCACCTTTCTTCCTAAGAAACAAATACTGCATCCTGGATGCCTGGATAATTAGCTCCCCGATTTCTAACCTCCCATTTATTGAGAAGGTTATTAAGAAAATTGTATACACAAAGATGAATTCTTTCCTTGCATCTCATGATCTCCAGGACCCTTGTAGGTCCAATTTTAGACTTAAGCACAGTACTAAGATTGCCCTTACATGAGTGTTTAATGACATATTTATGGCAAGTTTCAAAGAATATATTCAAATATGGTCCTATTTCTTCTCTTGGCCACATTTGATAGTGTACAAATTTGATACTGTACAAATTTATTACAATTTTTCATACACTGTGATAGAGTGGTTGTCTATTTGTCTCTCTCTGGTTACATCCTGGGTGTTGTGTATAGGATTAATTCCTCTCATCATTTCTCTCTGGAATGTTGAGTGCCTCATGATTCTATCCTGGTTCTCTTGTTGTTCATGGTTTACATGTTACTGTTAAGGAAGACCAGCCATCATGGACATGTATTATCAGTCATAGTGATATTCAGCTATATCTCGCCTGTTCTCAGGATAATGTGCCTGAGTTCTGTTTAGGATGGCTAAGATTTGATTACCCTCTGGCAAGGCTGAATCACCTTAAGTTCAAACAAGGACCAAGGCCGTGCTGATTCATGCCACTGGTGACCATCACATCTCCCACTGTTTTCACCCTTAATCACATATGAGGGTAACACTTTGGAATTTTTGCCTTGGATCCATGATCTGGGTGCTGTACCCAATGGCAGGTTGTTATTAAGGGGACAGGTATTTGAAGTTGTCAAAATACCTTATTTCCATCTATTTAACATCTTATGGATGAAAAAACATACCTTCATTCGATCTAGTTCAAGTGGCTATAGCCCTGGACATCACAAACCTAGGTTACTGTAATGCCCTACAGATGGTGACTTGGCATAGCTGAAGTAAATGACAGATTCTATGGTCAGACTACTAAATGGTACTTTCCTGACTTGTAATACAACTCCAGATGTCTGCCCTGACTTTCAGTTCTGCCAAACGTGCCTTTAAGATTCTGATCTTCATGTATCATGCTCCTCATGATATGGGTCTTGGTTACATATTGGTTGCTGAGATGCTGAGATGCATCTTATTCCATTATAAGAAGAGCTGCTGGCTATTACAAACACCAGATTAGAAATGTCATGCTCAATTCCTTTTGCTTATCTTACCCTATTCATGCAGAACAAGTTAGAGCCCCTGATATGGGTATGCAAATCTATGAGTAATTTTAGGATGGTGCTCAAATTCCATCTTTATAGAAGAGTTTACTTAGATCCTAGCAGGGGCATTTCTAACACTTTCAGGTGGCCAAACATTTAATATGTTTATATATTAAGATCATTTTATAAATCATTTTTGTTGTTGTTTCTGGCACATTACATTATATCTTATTTTGGTGTCAGTCTGCCTTGTTATGCTTGAATTTTTATGTAATGTGTTTCAGCCTAACCAACAGAATAATCTAAGATAGATGGATATATTGATTTGTGTATGTAAGTATCTATTAACCTATTTGCACTTACATTTACACTGTTACAGTCTATCAGTAGGATCTTTTATCAGGTGTCATTTGCTGAACTTTTAGTAGCAAACACTGTGAACATTTGCAGGTTGAAAGGAGGATTCAGTGTAAAATGGATTAGTGACAAAATCTTCCACTCTCAGTTGCATGGACCCAAGTTCATTTCTGACCTCCAGTGTTTCATATTCTTTCTATGTCTGCATAAGTGTTTTCTGGCTATGACACCCAGACACAATGAAAGGATAATTGTCTTCAATAATTCGTTTAACAGCTTGTTTAATTTCAGCGGGATCTGATATGTATCTGCATGGAACTTGATGCTAAACAGTCCAAAGTGCACCACAAAAGATTGCCTGCACCACTCATACTAAGGCTTCTGTATGTAGAGTACAGCCTTTGCTGTCCTACATAGTGCCTTTTTTTGGTCAGAATCCAGCTTATGGACATTACATTTAACATGCATATCAAACTCAATATTAAGGTGGCTCTGCTCAATGCCAGCAGTTTCAACTATAAGTTTCCCATTCTCGATTATCTCTCTTGCATTTGAAAAACATCTCTATTTGTGTACTTAATAAGACATGGCTTAAATGTAAAGAAAACACTCCTTCCATACCTGTGTTTTGCTCCTATCATGTCTTAAGGCCTGCTGTCAGCTGTGGTAGTGTTTCCACATCTTTTAAGAACCATATTACCTCCAAGCAGATTTTTAGAGACCCACAAATAGAATTAATTTAACACTAGTTCATCTCAAACAGGAAAAACTATTAACTTATAGTATATTACAGGATACCATCTGTCACAAAAGGATATACTGTCATCCCAGCTAGCTGGAATTTTGCAAATAAGTGTATGTCATTTGTGAATATTAATATGATTTATGTAGAAGTGTGACAGAAGGAGATACTGCCACCCCAGCTGTCTGGAATTTTGTAAGTGGTTGTGTGTCATTTGTGAATGTCAACATGCTCATGTAAGATGCTTGTGTTATGGATGTATTAGAACTATATGTCATATTTTACACACATGTTGAAGAGATGTTTTGTAAAGTACTGAGCAGAAATGTATATGCACTATTATAACTGTTTAGATGTGTATATTTTACAGGGGAGACTGAAACACAGGAGACCAACTTGCAAAACTTCAGAAGAATAGTTAAAATTAAGTTACTTTATGGCTGGGCAATAAACAAAAGCGATGTTATGTTTCAGTTTCAATGCAACAGGAGACATAATGTCTAGAATTGGAAGTTTTTTGTATTGTCTTTAAATGTGGAGAAATGTAAATTATTTTACGACTTTCACCATTTACCAAAAGATTTGAGTTCTATGTATTTTCACAAGTAGATGTTAAATGCTACCAGCTTCGGTGGAGGTTTTCACCTGGATAGAGACAGATGACAAGAAGTGATGTCATGCTGCAAGCCACCGCAGGAGTAATATTTGAAATATTAATTTAAGAAGACTTTGAGAGAGAGAGAGAGAGACTGAGCATTGTGCATTTTGTCTTAGACCTGACAAGAAAATCCACTCACCACATCTGCCTGCCTGCTCTGTAAGTTAATAGGGTACAGTAAGTCCTCTTAGATACAGTCAGGAATATAGTGAAGTACAGTTTATATGCTTTCTTTATTTATTTGAGACTGTCCTGCAATGTTGTTTTAAATATTTCCTGTGATTTTGAACTCTGATGTTACTGTGATTATATGCTGAGCATTTTCTTGTTCTTGTATTATTTATTATTAAATATATTTAAACCTTTTAATGTGGCTGATATTTGTGAGACATGTTTAAGTTCTGAGAGTACTTGCATATTCATTTGGTGACACCGTGGACCACTCCTAATAGCCTTGCTCTTGTTCAAACTACCATTTTGGATTAATAGTAACATTGCACAGTAAGATTGGTCACCCTTTGTTAAGAGCCTTACAGTAGCTGATAAAGAGTTGGCTGGTGGCAGTAATAACTACCTTATAGTCTGGGCAAAAGGGGGCATAGCTAGTAAACCTGTGTCAGTCTTTCCCAGGTGTGTGTGTGTGTGTGTGTGTGTGTGTGTGTGTGTGTGTGTGTGTGTGTGTGTGTGTGTGTGTGTGTGTGTGTGTGTGTGTGTGTGTGTGTGTGTGCCTGTGTGTGCCTGTGTGTGTGTGTGTGTGTGTGTGTGTGTGTGTGTGTGTGTGTGTGTGTGTGTGCCTGTGTGTGCCTGTGTGTGTGTGTGTGTGTGTGTGTGTGTGTGTGTGTGTGTGTTTGTGTATAAATCAATCTCAAGCAGTGTGTGTGTTAGCTACTTGGGCAGGACATGAAGCACTGGTTGGACAGAGAGGGTTCTGGAGGTCTTGGCATGACCACTCAGATGAGATCTCAGCTCTATAGCTGTGCCAGTGGGGACTCTTATTGGGGATCTGGAAAAAGAGGGAGAAACCAGCTCCAGACTTTACTGTGTGTATACTTATGTCCTCTCAATGTATGTCCTCCACTGGTGATAGTAGTGAGGTTTGAGGTTCCTTGATTACTGGGTCGGTGCTGGGGTGTGACACCCTCCATGTGCCCTGACAATTATGTAATATTCTTAAATATACTTTATGAAGTCCCTAGAAACAAGAACTTCATTCTATTGAGTACTTTAACTACCCCTCAATAAAATAGACCACTTATGTCTCTAATCAAGGTATGCTCAGAAGTTCTCCGAGCAAAGCTAAACAAAACCTCCTTGAGATAGTTAGCAAACTCATTAGAGGAAATACTATAATATAATAATATTCTCAGATTAGTCCTTAAAAATACTGTCTCTTTATGAACTATTCTCATGGTATGTCTTCCCCAGTAGAGATGGACAATAAGCCATTGAATTACCTTCATAATCTTCAAAGCCACAAAATCTAACATTTTAGATTTGAACGATATAAAGCATACGAACTTCTTCAAAATCTATGGTCAGGTTTCAAAATTCACTTATGGCAGCATCAGCTCCAACAATGACACAGCAAGCAGGTGAAGGGAGGAATTCTATGTCCATTTACATACAAACTTATGAAAACAGAAGTCTTCAGGCTGTTCTTAAAATATCTAAACTTGTGTTTCCGTGCATCAGCTCCTCTCTCAGAGAACTGATTGTTACAATTCCTATAGTGTCTTCTGCATAGGCTGTCTGATGATTCTGCATCAGTTTTGATAATCCCAAACATTCCCAGAGATAGTTTTCTCCAAGTGACCTATATACTTGAATAAGGTCTCCTCTTAAATATCTATATGAGACACTGCACAAGTTAAGATATTTTATTCTATATACTGTATTTAGACAAATGTATAGAGCTGGCAGTCCCAGTCAGAACAAAATCCAATGGGAAATTCAAAATCAAACCACCTTGGTGATCCTAAATATAAATAAATTGAGCAATAACATTTAAAAAATCCCTAAATTGTACAATGAATCCTAAAACTCTCATATCAATGGCAGTATCAGAAATATTAAAATCTTGAAAAATAATATTGTCTGCTAACACAGTCTATTAACACAAGCTAGCATCTGAAGCTAAAGACAATTAAAACTCCTTCTTAAACTCTGTTAGGAAACTAAAGAATAACACTCAACATTGCTCTGAATTTAATAAAAAGGAACCACTTATTTGGACCCAACTGAGTTTGTAAATTTCTTAGCAAACACATTTGCTGCTAATTTTACTCTTGATATTTCTTTCCAAAACCCATATATCCCTGAATCCTATAAATCCCTCTATAATTCAAATGATATGGTACTGTAGGTGGTTTGTAAGACCAAAAGTACTTTTCCCACGTGGCCTGACAGTATACCTGGTTGTTTAATAAACAATGAGTGCTGAGCATGTACTGGCAGGGATTCACATCAGTAGACGGAAAGCCCAAAATCTTGAATTTCAAAAGACCGAGACCAAAATCTTGAAAGTTCAAAAGACTGAAAACTCAAAATACTGAATCTCAGAGAATACTGAATCTCAGAATACTGAAAACACACAGGATAGCAACACTTACTATATTCCAGCAGAAATAGATTCCAAAACAAATACAAGACAAACCATATTACTTTTCTCCAAGTATAAGCAAGAGGGCAAGCCCCCCTGCACCCCCATGTGGGGGGCTGCACCACCCACACCTACTGCTACCTAAATATATCAACTCCGAGATCACACTTCACTAAACTTGCATGAGTTATGTTCTAGTACAACAAGTTAGAAGGGAACATGGCTAAGGTTACAACAGGCAGTCATGAAACACATAATGGTATGTTTGCCATTTTGTTCTGTGGAGTGTGATCTCAGAGATGATATATTTAAGTAGCAGGGGATGTGGGGGGTGCAGGGGGGCTTGCCCCTGCTTATACTTGGAAAAGTGGTAAACAGTTTATCTGTTATTTGTTTCCGTATGCAGTTGTGCTGGAATATAGTAAGTGTCGGCATGCTGTGCGTTTTCTGTATTCTGAGATTCAGTATTTTGAGTTTTCATTCTTTTGAACTTTCAAGATATGGTCTCAGTCTTTTGAAATTCAGGATTTTGGGCTTTCAATCTTCTGAAGTGAATCCACTGACAGAGACACTCCCAAAACTGTTTAATCTATGTTTAGCTACAGGTTTTGTCTCTGAAGTTTGGCCCACCATAGTTGTGATAACATTTAACAAGGAAGACCTACCACTGACCCGTATAAACTCATCAGCTTGATGACTCTCAACTGCTGATTAATACCCACCTCTGTCTGTCTGTCCATCTGAAAGTCTCTCATTTTTGCTACTCGTAATTTCTCCACTGCTGTTCAATATTTGGTATTGACAAACACTCATTTAATATTTGGTGTCCTTGGTAAGTGACTGTATCTTTTATCGGAAGCTCAGGGTAAAACCACAGGAATATTTAGTTATGTTACAATGATTTTTTCATGGAATATATTACAACTAAATCATAGAATGTACTACAACTAACCTAAGAAACTAATATAAAAAAACGTTATTAGTGTTGACTCATGGCAGTTTGGCATTATCAGGAGGAGAGCCAGCCTTATATCACAGCAGTTTGGCATTGTCAGGAGAAGATCCTGCCTTGCATCACAGCGGTTTGGCATTGTCAAGAGGAGATCCAAACTTAAATCACAGTAGTTTGACATTGTCAGGAGGTGATCCAGCCTTATATCACAGTAGTTTGGCACTGTCAGGAGAAGATCCTGCCTTGCATCACAGTAGTTTGGCATTGTCAGGAGGAGATCCAACCTAATATCACAGTAGTTTGGCATTGTCAGGAGGGGATCCAACCTTATATCACAGTAGTTTGGCATTGTCAGTAGGAGATCCAGCCTTATTTTACAGTAGTTTGTCATTGTCAGGAAGAGATACAGCCTTGTATCACAGCAGTTTGGCATTGTCAGGAAGATATCTAACCTTATAAATTAGGTTACTTACTTTGAAAGGGTTACACAGGGTTTTGACAGTGGTTATGCTGTTAATGGCATATCTTAACCTGGCCATGGTGTTTGATACCATATCTCAATAAATCTCTATGTGGCAAGATGGATAGCAAACTGGATAAATGAATGCACACACCGAGAGTGACAGGATCCTCATCAGAAAGTATTAAAGTAACCAGTGATGTCCTCCAGAGATTTGTGTTGGGAGCCAGAGCTATAGGTAGCCATTCCCCACTCTGGCACCCCTCAACTTCAAATTGAGGAGCAAAAAAAAAAAAAAAACTTTCCTAAACTGTAGCAAGCTACAGTGGATGGTATACAGAAAGTGCTAAAGCATTTCAGTTCTGGCAGCAAATGCAATACTAGGATTTTTTTCTGAATGGCAGTAATGTAGTGAAGACCAATCCTGCCCGGTAACATTCTACACCCAGGGTGACCGCCCTTTTTTTCCCCATCATAGCTATACCCCATGGTGGGACCCCTCCTTTTTCATATTTACTTTTCTGATCTCTCAATTGGAAACAGAGCTCTGGTTGATAAAGTTTGCAGATGACTGCAAACTGGGAGTACTTGTCAAGTGCCTCTCTGATATCCTAACCCTTCAGCAAGAATTTACACATTTAAATATCTGATGTACTGAAATGGGTTCAAATTAAATGCAAAATGTGCAGTATTGGTAGACACCCCCACCCCACAGCAGAGACACTATCCCACTTCAAAATGAAAATGTTGTTAGGGACCTTGGATCATGGGTTTAAACAGGAGCCAAATGGCAGGCATGCAGGGATGCAGTAGTAGCCCTGTGAACCTGTAATGTAGTAACACCTTCCACAGGACATCCTGTAGTACACAGACATATATGCCCCTGGCCTTAAGCAGCATTCTACCATCAGCCAGAATGATGCCTCAATACAAACAGAAAATGATTGACTTTAACAGTTGGCTTAGTTTCTGGTGTCATTCCGAGGGGATCCAGTACCTGACAGCCTGGGAAGATATGATAGACAAACCACAATATTTTGCTAGAGATGACCTGCATCTGTTTCACTTGGGCTTCCAGCTTCTGGCAAAGGCTCTTGCCACCCCCATAGTGCCTTTTTTAGGAAAAGTCATGAGGTTGATACTACCAAGATAAACATTTCAACAAAATGCAAATTAAAGGTCATGCTGCTAAATGCTAGTAGTCTAAACATGAAACTGCACTAATTGCAAGCATTCTTAAACCTGGAAGATGCTGACATTTGTGCAGTCACAGAAACCTTGTTCAAAGCTGCGAAGACCACCCCAGCCTTACCTGGTTAGTCATCCTATAATAAATTTAGACCCCAAACAGTGGGCTACAAGCCAAAGGAGGTGGAGTTTCAATATATATTAAAGACACACACAATATGATGTACATGAGACACTCCAGGTGCAGTTAACCATTGATAAGACCCCTATTAAAATGATAGCTAGCTATAGGCCCCCAAATTTTCCTCAAGATGCCCACTCCATCTATCTGGACCTCTTCGAATCTGTAAAGATTCAACCCTTTACCCAGATCTTGGGCAACTTTAACTACCCAACCATAGACTGGTAAAACTACTCATGCCAGAACACAAATGCCGAGAGATTCCTCAATTTTATCAATGCAAATGCCTTGGAACAGCTAGTCAATACTCTCACAAGAGGTGATAATATCTTGGACTTGATATTAACCAACATGAGTAACCACTGCAGCACCCCTACAATATCATCCTCCCTGGTAAGATCCAACCAAAAACCGATCACTTTTGAAGTCACCATCTTCTCTGACTCCCCTCTAGCTAGAGTCAAATAAAAAAACTTCTCTAAAGCTGATTGCAGTCTTCTGAGGGATGGTATAAACAGCTTTATAGCCCCCTATCCCTCTGTAGAAACTGACACCAATGTCCAAATCTACACCAAAGTACTATACGAGCATTTATATAGATGCATGGAATCAGGAATACTAGACAGGACAAAATCATCCTCCGCAAGGAAGAGTAAACCTGTCTGGTGGACATCTGCAATAAATAAACTATATAACAAAAGGAAAAAATTGCTGTCCAGGACCAAAAAGGAGCAGGTGCCTAATTGGAAGCAATCTCTCCTTAGCTTGAACAAGCAAATAAGACCACTAGTGAAATCCTCTAAAGCCAACTTTGAGTCCAAATTGTCCACATCTGCTAGAGGCAATCATAAGGCCCTCTTCATATATATCTGCAGTCTAAAAGGAAGCACCCAGATCTGTTCAGCACTGGTGGGCAAGGACACCACATACACAAATGCTGTAGATGTAGCCAACCTACTGGCTGACAGAGTCATTGAAAACATCACCCCTCTGTCCGCCCAATCCTGATGGACATACCTAGTACCTTCCCCCCTCCCCTTATGTCTAGGGAACAGGTCATCACTGCCCTCTCAAAGATAAAAAAATACATCCTCCATAGGACCCAATAACATGCCAGGCTGCATCCTACATGTACTCAGGCATGAACTTGCAGCACCATAAAGGCACCTTATTCATCCAAAGCCTGAGTACCAACTTTGTCCTAGCCGAGTGGAGGACAGCCACTGTCATCCCTTTACACAAAGGTGGAGCATCCACCAATCTGGGAAATTATAGACCCATCAGCCTAACTAGCCTGATCTGCAAGGCCATGGAATGGATTATCATTGATTATAATGGACCTCATTAGCAGGAACATTGACAACCTCCAGACAGCAACCTCCAAACAGTCGACCCCACACAGTTTGGTTTTGTCAAGGGGAGGTCATGTCTCTTAAATCTGGTTGACTTCGTTGAGACAGTCACCAAAGCCATGGACAAGGGCAAGACGGTGCACACCACCTAACTTGACCTGGCCAAAGCCTTCAACACTATTCCCTACTCTGGCATAATAGATAAACTTCTTAACTAGGCATCAATCCAAATGGTACCAGAGGTGTAGCAAACTGTCTCATTGATAGAACCCACCTAATCAAAATAGGGGAAGCCACCTCAAGCAGTAGACTTGTAACAATGGCATACCCCAGGAAATGGTCTTGGATCTGTTATTCAGAATATACTTTTCTGAGGTGCAGGCCAAAACCAGTGGGCTATGGATGACCAAGTTTGCAAAAGACTGTAAGCTGGTCATGCTCAACAATTCCCTAAGTGATGTGGATGTCTTGCATAAGGGTCTCACCCAAACAGATGACTGATGCTATTAACATGGCCTCAAGCTGAAAGCCAAAAAATGCATCATCATCGCCTTTGGGGAAAGGGACATTCCCACATATTATTACATTAATAACAATGTCCTAAGAATGCAATCAGTCGTGAGGGATTTGGGCACCCAGGTTGATAGCAGCCTGACTTTTGACCACCATGTTGCTTCAGTTGTTTAGAAAGCTTTCTACATGGCCCACCTCATAAGTAAGGGTATTTCATCCAGGGACAAGGAAGTCATAACATCTCTGTATTCTTCCCTTATAATGCCAATTATTGAGTACAATGCCCCCTTCAACATATACCTCGCAAAGTACATACAGCAGCTGGAGAGACCACAGATGTTCCTCACCAGGAGAATCCACGGCTTCAAACATCTACTCTACACAGATAGTCTAAAAGCCCTGTTCCTCTGTTCAGTTTCATACAGACTCCTCAGAGGTGACCTCTGTCTGGCATACAAAGCTATCTCAAACCCCACCTTGATGGGACTGCTGCATATCCACAAGTCAAGCTCCACTCGAGTAACTAGTATGGGCAACCAGAACCTGGTCTGTAACATCAATATGACTTATTGGCAGGACAGATTTGCGTCCCAGAGACTCCCCCATCTGTGGAATAGACTCCCTGTCTATGTCAAGCAGAGTACCTCATTATCCTTTTTTAAGCACAACCTGGATAACTGGATGGGAAACAGAAAACACACCATTGGGATTTTACATGTGTCCCTGCTGGACAGGGACTTTGGGTGGTGACTTGTCTAAACATGGGCTAAACTCTTGGTGAGGCTTATAAGGGCCTCAAGGCCAATAGCCTTGTAACTTCCTATGATCCTATGATCCTATGCCATTTCCAGCTTCACAAAACACACACACAGATGATACTGCATAATTCCTATGACTCTTCCAATATCCATCAGTCACTAAACGATGACAGTTTTAATTAGTCTAGAATAAGTCAGCTTACTCTCACATTCAGGAGAAACAATGCAATCAGATACATTCTCCTTTCAGTGATGTTATGGATACGTTTCCAGCAAGGATGAACTGTAAGCTCCCTCTACAACTAGCAACCACTTTCCAGTCCTCCTTTTTGATAATGAAGACCACCATCATCTTTTTGACAGTCCATGTGCACTGAACCTACCTTTAGTGCAACACAGAAATGGCAAGTTAACCATAACACTTTTAAATATCCAGCACCTTCATCATTTCTGGACTGAATTTTATTCACTCCTATACCTTGCCACAGTGGAAATGTTTTGAGTGCAGCAGTGACTTCCTCTCCAGAAACTAATCTTATCCTATCCACTGTTTATGGTGCTATCCCTCAAGGGAGGGCATGTTGACTAGGCTCAGAATGTTATCAAAAAGTTGCTTCTACCTCCGAACAATGACCCCAATCAAGGTGTTCATAGGTTCATAGGTAGGTACTAGGCTATCTGCCCGAGGGGCCGCGTTTTTTTATAGCAGGGAAATGAAAGAGATAGAAATTAGCCCAAAATGGCCAATAAACTACTAACTTCTGGGCTGGAATCACTCCTCCAGGGACAGATAGACTGTTCAAAGCTCCACTCTCTCACAGGTGAACAGAGAAACTTCCTTATATCCAAGTAAGGTATGGACAACTCAGAAACTTGTAACACAGCCCTGAATTCAGCACTAGCCTGAAAACTGGACTATACTAGCTTAGAAAGGTGGGAAACAAGAAATTTTTTTTGTTTTTTGTTTTTTGAAAAGATAAGGCAAAAACAGTAAAAAATACACTTAAAACAACTTTAAACGACTACAAACGATCAGAAAAGGCTATCACAATTTAGTGTGTAGCCTACAACAGTTAAACAAGTTATTTAAACAAAAAATGACTTTTTAAAAGTGCAGGCAGTCAAATAAGTACAATATGTGAAAAAAAACAAGCTTTTAAATCACAATAAATGCTGGAAAATCAGTGTTTAGGTAGAAAACAGTTAAGTACAGCAAGGAAGCACAGAAAACTGATAATTAATCACTCCAAAGTCTCTCTTCTAAGTTAGAAGGCTTGTATCAGTTTAAGGCTTTCTAGTGCTTCCCAGTAGGTTAGTTACAGGAAAGATGGGAAACAAGTGCAGATGTGGTCTTTTAAACCAGAAAGTTGAAAGAGATGGACAAACTGTCCAAATGGTCAATAAACTACAATTTCTGGGCCAAGAACCACTCCTCTTGTGGTAGACAGGCTACCTAGTGCTTACCAGTCCCACTGATGATCTAGAAGGCGTTCCTCTAACACAGAAAGGCTTGCGGGGCTCAGAAGCTTGCCAACAGTCCTGGAAACAGCAACTCTAGATCTGGACTAGGCTAGTTACAGGAAAGGTGGGAAACAAGAGCAAGTGTGGCATTTAAACCAGAAAGTTGACAGAGATGGAAAAAACTGCCCAAACTGCCAATAGCTACAATTTCTGGGCCAGGAACCACTCCTACACCAGTGTTTTTCTACTATTCATGAGAACACCCTGTGGAATAGGAAGTATGACTGTTTGCCTGTTTTGTGATCAGCACTCATAAGTGCAGTTACAAAAGTATAGAATGATTTGTCAAACATTTTTTTCATTCTAGCCTATAACACTGAATAAAAATCATTTTTTGCAGAGGAGCAAACTGTCCACATATAGGGTTTGCTCCCCCTCTGCCCTGATTTTTTATATACTAACTCAAGGATGAGTGCATCTCAGAGAAATGGAAAATCCCAGAGATAAAGCAATCTTGATCTTTAAATGCAAAAGATAGAAATCCCATACTGAGGACTGCCCATTTGTGTCAATCACTAGTGTGTGTGATATTAACAATTGGTACCCGGTGCAGAGTTCTGCCTTCTCCTCCTCCTAAGTCTCCAGATGTTTTGGCAGAACCTCTTCAAATGCAATGGCTACAGTTTTTGCTTTCCTTGTCTGTTGGTATCAGTCAGTCAGATCTGCAACTTCCCCTTCTTGCATTGCATGGAAGGTCTTCTCCTTTATCTTGAAAGATTGTTTAATCACTAGTTTGTACCTCTTCATATGGTGATCGCCAGTCACCTTTTTGCCATGTCAAATGCTGAGGTCTTGAAGTGAGTTCATTCAGTCTAAATATGCCTGCTCATCCCCTAATATAGGGAGGAAATACTATTGGAGATGGAAGTTAAACAAACTTGTATGGTGGCATCCACAAGACTTTCCTCGGACACCATCTACAAATGCAGGTTTACTGGCTGTGTTCAACCACTGCATCTGTTATCTGATCAACTCAAGATCAAAGGGTAAGCCAGTAACAACTCAGCACCCAACTTAATTCAGATATCCAGAACATACAGCCCTGGGTTTAATACCATGACTGAAATGTGATTACTGATCTTTGGCCTAAAGTATGTTGCTAGCATCTGTACTTATGACCATTCTTATGTTCAGATGCAGTGTTTATTATGGCAACAGGTGACTTTGCTTTTCAGAATGCATGGCCATTGTTTGCCATTAAGTAGTGCATGGCAGCTGGGTAAAACTCAATACCTCCAACACAGATGTTATTGTTCTGTCCTGGAAATGAATGAATTGTTCTATGCAGGAGAGTGGGCAGCTAGTTCATTTAGAGGAGTTTAATTATCTTGGGGTGTTTTTTTGTGAGTTGAGGTAAAGCTTTGGAAGACTGACCTAAATATTAGTGCAGATACAGTAGTGAAGTCATTTTATTGCCCTGTCGAGATGAAGTATGACCTGAATTCTAGCACAAAGCGTTCATATTAATTATTAGCCTAAATCCTAATCTTCCTCTCTTACTTATGGTTGTGAGCCCTGGGTAGTGACTGAAAAGATGAGATCATAGATACTAGTGCTGGAAATGAAGTTTCTTTGTAAGGTTGTTGGACTTGCCTTCCATGCCAAAGTGAGAAGCTGCAGTCCCCCATCCCATTAGAGCTGAATAATTTCAATAAAGCACTTTAGAAAAGGGAGAAGTGTATGAGCACCATCATCTGGGGTTGCTGCAAAATTCATATATGTTGCTATAACACCCACTCACCATGCTAGTATTTACCTAAAGTGTAAAACAATTATTTAACCATATGTCTCCAGCAAGAAGACAGGCAATACTATTTTACTTACTGTATTCCTTAAGTGCCATACACATATAATACAGTGGCCCTGGAAGCACTTTTTTGACAGACAGAAAAATAGCCCTTGAGTTATCTGTTGATGTAGAGTGTCCAACTGTCTTCTACACCCTAAAATGAAAGATGCCACATGTACTATGTCTCATTAAGGTGTTGCAGCTTCAAATATCCTGCAGTTCTTCCTCAGATCCAACTTCCTACCCAATCTTACAGGCTGCCCTCTCCTTTCTCCAGTACACACTTCTTTTTGTATTAGATGTATACTGATTAAATGATTTCAGAACTCATAGGTCAACTAAAGCTATCTACCAGTGAGTTTAAACAAAGATGCAGTGGATGTTTTCCCATTCATGTGCTGACATGAACAAACAGGAGGGAATATAACCTTCTTTAACTGGACTTTATTCCTGCAACCAGGATGACCGCTACTAAATGATTTAATCTGGTAAACATGAATGCTTATTATGTTCTTAGAAAAGTGTAAATCTTAGGATACTACACAGAAAATATGAGAAAAAAACATTATTATGCAATGCTGGCATCCAGCAGGATAAACTATGAATTTTATGAGACTCGTGAAGCTCATTCAGTTATCTTGTACACACACAACTTTCATCAGATAGTGCCGGGAAAACACTTCTACAACTAAGTAGACTGAAGTCAGTACCTGTGCTACCTGGGCTACATAAACACCTTAACATAAATGTATAACAAACACACCCACACCCACACACACACACGCACACACACACACGCGCACACACACACACACACACACACACACACACACACACACACACACACACACACACACACACACACACACACACACAGGTTACTTCACACAGCTCATACATACCATACATGATGATATATGAGGCTGATAGATATAATAACCTGGTGAGAGACCATCCTTCTTCCTTTCATATGCATAGAGAATGTGAAATACAAGGCTCAAAGTCACTGATCTCATGTCACACATCAACTAACGCTCACATACACAGATTAAACACATCGTATTTGATAAGGAACCGGATTGAATTTAACTCTGAATTGCAAAGATTTTAAGGGATATGTAGCTGCTGCCTGATGCACAAATCCATAATTATTGCTCATTAGACACAAAATAAATAATGTGCGAGCCTGCAGGTAATTTATCTTGCTTATAACAATATGAAATGAACTATATTTACAGTAAGCAGAACTGTGACATTACATCAAGATGCACCAACAATGATGCAGAAACACACAGGCACACAACAATGATGAGACTTGTAGGGAACATGATTATAAATGGACACTTTAATGCAGGTGGCCAGCTGTTTACTATGGCACATGGACAGCTGCTGCTCTAAATGTAGAACAAGCAGCTGTTCCCAAATACATCTTAGCTTTTCATCTGAAATTTGTACCTGTTGTATGTACTTACTTAATACATGTTGTATAACACAGCTGCCTAGCATGTTATATTCCTTAAATTTCAACATTTCCTAACTGTATGCCATGTCACTGAAAACAGAAAAATGATCCCATGACCACATGATATAATTCCATATTTTAGCAATCCAGGTACATTGCCCACAATGGGTTTTCGCGGCTTTCTTCTTCTCAAAGTAATTATGTTTGAATCAGGAATGTCATGCGCACTATAAATCCTCCAAAGTTGTCATAGAAATACAGATAACATTTAATCTGATAAATTATTTGAATCTGGAAGTATGTTTGACTGATCCTGTTTGCTAAACTAACATTTTAATAGGAAATATTGAAGCATGTAATGCCATGCAACACATAAAAAAGACCAGTACAGAAGAGGAATATGTATATTTCCAGAAAGCTCTAGAATTAAATTCAGTTTGGTTTGGTCTGTAAGATTTTTAGGTATTCTTAGTGTTTGCTGCTTGAACAAGTCCCTCAAGCATCGCACAAAGTACTTGTGCATTATCACCTGTTTTGACTTGATTATGGATCTGAGAATAATGAATGTGTAAATGCAAATTATGAAAATATAATTCACAGTCAGAAAATGGGATACCAAACAAACCGGAAGGTAAAATACAAAAAAATGTAATGCATCATACAGACGAGATTAGTGTAAAATTATTATTCTAACTCTGTTCTAGCATATTGTTTTCTGAATAACTTTTTCTCAGAATTCCAACCCAAGTCCTTTAAGCATGTCTGGCCAGCATATATAAGCTACTGAAATATTTTTTGCAACAAGTTTGTCTATTGTTCATTTTGATTGTTTCTACAATCAAACAATAAAATCATAACCAAGCCTTACCATAGGCAACTTCAGATGCAGTCATTTTCTGGCAGCTAAACTGTACTTGACAAACAGTGATATTAATTAGAAAAATATTTTTAATATAGTTTGTGGGTATTGCAGCATAGATTAAAATAAACTAATTGCTACTAATTGCTACTGTGGAGTGATTACCTCACAAATCTTTAACTATAGCTGCTGGCATAAGGAGCATCAGTGCTTCCAGAAAGGATTACTACTAACATAAGACTGTATGTTTTTTAATTGGCAGAATCTTGTATAGTTATCAAAAAGTACTTGTTAACTGATAAATAACAGCTTTGAGGAGATATGTTGGACTATGAATACATTATACTGTCAGTCATTTTGTATATAACGCTGTCATTCAGTCTAGCTGTGCAACAGACTATAGTAGAATATTCTGTGCAGACACTGGGATATCTCTCTGAACTGATACAGATAACATGAAATAAATGCATGCATAGTCACATGAACATATAACTACCATATATTTACAGTTCCTTCTTGTTAAATGAAAAAATGGGTGCATTTTGGCTGGTTAAGCAAGTAGGTTTCTGTCAATGTCCATTTTGTGGGATGTACTAAATTGAGTCCCAGTACATTGCACATTAAAAAGGAATGAGTGGGACTTGCTCTCTTGCAAGACCCATGTGACATCCCATCCTTAAAGTTTTTTGGTCTACGAGTCACTAAATCTTGAATAAAACATTGTGATTCAGATATATAGAACTTAACTAAAACATATACATACAGATGCAAAATTGGAGGAGGATGCAAACTTATTCACATCAGAGGGCGTATGTATACGTACATGTATCTCTGTATGTGAATATATATGCATGTTCTTGTATATATGTGTGACAATGATATAATTACATGTGATCTTCAGAAACGTAAGAGCAAGGGTACATGAGATAAAGGTTGGGATAAAAAGTAAGGATCTTTGAATCAGTCAGATAGAATCCTACACTTCAGTGAGCATACTGTCAGTAGCAATTAGTATGGGCGGATAGGTCAAACAGGACCTTTAAATAACTAATCATTAGTGAAAAGGATTGTAGACTTCTAAATTAACTTCTCTGTGAATGACACTGAATTGTATAGTACATCAAGACTGTAAAGCACTTTATGATGCAGACTGAGGTAAAGACACTGCAAAAAGTGGTATTTTTTAAATTCTAAGTATGCATGGGAAGATATTGAAGACAGCCTGTAATACTGTTCAGCATTCACTCCATCAGTTCTGAGACAGTAGTGAGCAGCCCACCCCCCCCCCCCCCCTCCTGGAGAGCTGCTGTTTAATTTGGTTCACACAGATGCCTTGACAGCTCTGTTGGGTTCCTTTGAGATTCCCCTTCCTTCCCACATGCTTCTTAAAACCCTCTAACAACTTTGCATCCTTCTTGCTCGCTCACTCTCTCTCAGTCTTTCCATTTCTCTTTCTCCAATTATTCTCATTTTTATGCAGGTCAGCAACAACTGATGAATCTGTATGTGAGCAGACTAATTTCCCAGGAGCTCCCACTTCTTTGCATCCCATAGGAATATAGTGTTACAGTAGACATGAGGAGTGGGCTACGAGAACAAACACCAGTAGATCAGATTATTAGCTAAAGGTCTAAATAAAGGAACACGACATATGAAATATAGATGGGAAAAATAAACAGCTATGAGAATCTGAAATATGCTGATGTCTTTCATTATTTTAAGTCAGAAAAGCATGAAATGATTTAATCACAAAAATAATAAAAAGGGAACTTATGAAACAATAATTCACTTTCTAATACAGTAGTCTGAAGCTGCAAAATGAGTTTTGTCATGTAACGTTAATCAGTTTGTATGCTAATATTTTTGTAATTAAATCAAGTTACTCTATTTACAGATTACAGAAGTTGATCCAAACCTCAAAACTGTTTATAAAATCTTTCACCTAATGTAAACTAAAAGGTTTAATAACAAGTTCCTTTAACTATTTTTATAGTAGATGCTTTACCAAATAATGTATTGTATATGGTTATATGGCATTCCACAAGTTTTCTAGCTATTTTAGAATGATAGTATTTTAGAATGTTATATTTTAAATATGAAATTATTTACCTATCAGTGTCTTCCTACAAGCAGTGTTTAACATAGAAGATAAGACTCAAATAATTAAGGACATATGATCCAGGCTAACTCTGTGCCCATTCATATTTTGATTATAAATTATTGTGTATGTTACACCCTAACTTGTGTGAAGAGCTTTGGCCAGGTCACTTCCACAGGTGTGCCCTGCAACGGTTTCTGGTTGGAGGCCATCAACACATTCTGATTTTGCAAGTCTGTAATACAGGAGAGCTAAGGCCTACTTTACATTTTTGAACAAGCAGGAACATGAGTCCTGCTCTTCTTAGACTGTAGTGCATGTACAGATAGAAGCACAACATAAAGAAAAAAAGAGTTTCTTTCTTTCAGCTATCATGAATACAGCATGTGAGCTATTTTATTGTAGTTGTATAATGTAGCAGTTTGAAATCAATGGTGTAGACTGCTATTATAGGACAATATGTGAAAACAGTTTTATAACACAGGTAAGAATTCATAATGAACAAAACAGAGCAGTGCTTACTAAATGTGATACCATCATGGTTAGAAAATGATAAAATGTAAGAGGAGAACCTGCTGCACTCAGCATGGTAACAGCTTCATGGTAGATTTAAGCTCTCGCATAGGGTGCACTGCACACTGTGATAAGTTACTTCTGTAAGGGAAAGAAGATCATAACTGAACTTCTCCGGAGGCTGGGACAGTAAGCAAGGTAGAATCGCCTAAGTATACTTATAGTAACAGTAGATGTTCAAATGATCACTGCCACAGTAGCCTTAGCTATATGGGTTATATCCTGCCAAGGATATAACAGCTAGCCAGCTTCCAAAGCTTCAGGGAACCAAAAGGCAGGTTTGGGAGCCAAGCCCTTCATAAGTTTCATGCTAACAAAGAGAGGGAGGCTGAGTCCTGAAAGCATATTGCTAGGAAAAACAAAAAATAAATGCCCATATCCTGACATAAGCAACACAATAAAAAAGGGGGAAGGAGGGAGCAGCTACTGCAGCAGTGATCATTTCAAAATCTACTGCTATGGAAAGTTTACTTATAAAACATATTGATCACTGCTGCAGTAGGGTAGATTACCCTAGCATACTACATTTGGGAGGTGCAAGGAGACAGGATCAGGAGCCCCTAGAGAATGGTATGTACAGAGGACCAAGTTGCGGCTTATAGAATACTTCTAGAATGCAACCTTTTCCAAAAAGCCATGGATGAAGCTCAGGCCCTGGTAGAGTGGGCCTTGACTTTAATGGACTTGTTTTGTAGTGATGCACATAACAAAAGCTAATAGCCTTAGACAACCATTTGGAAATAGTCTATTTTGACATACTTTGTCCCTTCTTCTTACCTTCATAAGAACTGAACAATTGATCTGAAGATCTGAAAGATTTCATTCTGTTAAGATAGTATCTAAGTTGTCTGAGGACATTCAAGGTATGGAGTAGCCTTTCTCCTTCATTTATATGTTCACAAAAGAAAACGGGAAGCTGGATAGTTTGGCTTAAAGTAAACTTGGATACCACCTCAGGTGTAAAAGAAAGATTAGTTTGCAAATAAACATTATCTCTGTGGTAAAAGAGATAGGGTTGATTTAACATAAGAGCTTTCAACTCCAATGCCTTTCTTTCAGAGTCAGAGCAATCAGTAAAACTGTTTTCCATATTAAGAATGTCAGGTCAGCCAGGTTAGCTGGTTCAGATGGAGCAAGTGTGAGCTTCTATAACACAAAACTAAGATCTCAGGAAGGGGTCACTGATTTTCTTGGAGGTCTCTTATACAGAACCCCTTTCAAAAACATTTTGACATGCATCGAAAGATGATGATCCATGGGCAGGCATGCTGAAATGGCCTACAAGTAAACCGCAATGGAGGAGTAAGGAAGTCCATAGGATAGTAACTCACACAAATATTGTAAATCCAGAGAACAACTAGCTCTGAATGGATACTATTTATGTTGTTGGCACCCAACAGAAAACCTTTACTATTTACTAACATATAATTTTCTAGTAGCAGACTTTCTTGTCTACATTAGTGCCTGCTGCATGTTCTCAGTAAACAGGTGCCTAAAGGGAATTAAGACCCTATCATCCAGGCAATCAGTTGAAGTAGAGTCGGTTTGGGGTGTATCAAACACCATTGTTCTTGTGTGAACAGATCCAGTCTGTGAGGAAGCTTGTGATAATTGCTCCTGGCCATTTCCAAAGGATGGGAGAACCAGGGATACCTGGACCACAAGGCAGTCACCTATATGATTTTGGTGAATTCTTTCTAAATCTTCAAAAGTTCTTTGATATCAGTGGAAAGAGTGGAAAAACATTCCGAAACAGTCCTGCTCCTTAGAAAAGAAAAGGCATCTGCCTTCCAGGACTTCTTGCATGGAGTCCTGGAACAGAATCTTGCCAGCTGATGTTCAGGCAGGAAGCAAATAAATCTACTTGAGGAACTCCCCACAGATGGATCAAATCTTGGAAGGGCCTCTGATTTAGTTTCCATTTTAGAGGTTCTGCCCTAGACCTGCTCAGCTTGTCTGTCACACTGTTTTGTTATTATGGAATGTAGGATGCCTGTAGAGTGAGATTGTGCTGTGAAGCTGTTACCCAAGCTAACATGGCTAGTCTGCAAAATGGTTACAACATGGTTTCCCTTTGCTTGTTGATGTACCACATGACTGCGGTATTGTCTGTAGCAACTTGAAGAGGCCCTGGGGACCAATAACAATTCAGAAAGTTGATTGCCTTGATCAGCGTTTGGATCTGCCATTGATGTCCTACACACCTTGCACTTTTATCCCTCTAGAAACTGTTTTTCAATCAAAGTTGAGGAGTCTGTGATGGCCGGCTGCTTTAGGACAGGGAAGGCAAAGGGGAGACTTGAATTTAGGGATATCTGCTGTCTCCAGCAAGTAGTTTCTCTTCTGACAAACCTCGACACTGGGATTTGAAAAGACAAGGGATGTTGGTGCTGGGAGGAAAAATACTTCAAATACCACTTTATCTTTCTCATGTGGAGTCTTGCCAGAGGGATCATGAGAATTATGAATGCCATGAGACCCAAAATCTTGAGGCATTCCCTTGCAGTGACTGATGTATGACTAAAAAACCTTGGAAATAGATCTAGATACAGATCTATTTTTTCTTGTGGAAGAAAAGCTCTTTGAACTGAGGTGTCTAGTTGACATCCCAGGTACATAATCAAACAAAGACTTTTAAATGTTCTCTTGGAATCTCAGCTTGTGTAAGAGATCTCTTACCCAAGTCAGAGATTCCTGATGCATTGAAAAAGACTTTGCAAAGTTAAGCAAGTCATCTAAATTCAGAAAAAAAATGGATACTCTGCAGTCTGTAGTGAGCTATAACTAGAGATAGATACTATGCAAACACTCTTTGTACAGTTGATTATCCAAAGGGTAAGGCTGAGAACTGATAATGTGATCTAACGCACAAAACTGTAAGAAATGCCTGAAGTCTGGATGACTAGGGATGTGATGACAAGCATCTTTAAATCTAATGTTATTTATTTATTTATTTATTTAACATTTGTTGTCCAGGAAAGTATGACTAGGACAGAGCCTATTTTCAGCAGAGGTCTGGGGAGAAATGCCCCAGACACATGTCTTTGGAATGTAGGAGGAAACTGGAGAGCCCAGAGGAAACCTACACAAATACAGAGAGGACATGCAGACTCCACACAGAAGGCAACCCAGCCAGGAACCAAACTGGAGAAACTCTTGCTGTGAGGTGACAATGTTAACCATTCTGACGTGGACAGTAACTATCAGACTTAAAAATGATAATGAAGTTTAAAAGCAAATATATATCACTGTGCCACCCAAGACCAGGAACCAGTCCAGTCAACCTGACATTTTTCCATTAATATATGCTACAAAAATGTTACTTTCCTTTTGGCATTATTGTACTGAGATTGCTTTGTTTTAGTAAAGAAAAAAAAAAAACTGACAAAAACAGACTTCAAACTAAGGAGAGAAACAGGACAGACAAAAATAAAAGGATAATCAGGTACATTATGCAAAACTAGAGAACTTTACCTGATTATCCTTTTATTTTCACTGTCCCATCTCTCCCGTACTTTGAAAGTCTCCAGGGTTCTTTTTTTTAATTAAAAACAAAACAAAAAAGCAACAGAGATCATCCTTTCTCTGTAGCTTCCTTTAAGCAGCACTGATGTACTGCATAAGTGTAGGAATGAAAGCCCCATATGCATGTGCAGTACATCAAGAAAGCCATAGTATATGGGAAAAATGCAGAATAGCAGCACTGCACCACTATAAAAGGGCATTATTTAAGAAAAGTAAGTAACTTTTTTCTTAAATAATGTCATTGTATAATAGCAATAACCAATTCTGTGGTGTGGTATATTGAAGTTTTACCCATGGTTGGCTTTGTTTAAAGGAAAACTCCACCCTAGAACTAAAAAAAGTTTTCTTCACTCTTTTTGTTTCCTGACCTATTTTAACACCTCAAAATCACTCTAAGTTCTTTATTTGTAATTTTAGACTGTTTTCCACAATATGGCTACCAATGGGGCTTGATGTTTCAATGTGTTCTTGTTCTCCATCAGCCCTTTCTCTTTCCCATAATGCTCTGCATGACTCATACCAGAAATAAGGAAGTAACTGTGAATTCCCATGTCATTGACATATAATGGGATTTATGTGAGTCACTGTTATCCTCTTTACCGTCTGTAAAAGGACTGCCTCTTTTCTGTCTCTAATCACCCTCCTTTATGTTTGACTCAGACTTTGTTTTACACCATACTTAGAAGTTATCCAGCTACAGCCAGAAAAGTAACTAAATCGCAGGCCTTTGTAAAGGGTTTACTTTTGTAGTCCAAGAGCAATTGATTCTACAAGGGTCTCTCAGTGCAATGACAGTTTTAACACCTCTGCAGTAGTGGTGGGGAGGGGACTGTCAATTCCTCTTGAACTACAAAAGAAAACCATGCTGCAGTAGCCTTAGCTATATTACCCATATAGCTAAGGCTACTGCAGCACTGATCAAAATGATCAACATTTGAAGGTATCTGGTGATATTCATGTTGCAAAATTTAGGTATGAGGTGTAATGGTGATCAAAAATGTGAAATATTCTGTGATCTTTAGGGAATGGAAACCTTCAGTCTCACAAATACTAGGATGTCAGGGACATATTGTGGCCTTGTTGGGACTGAGGAGAATTTGGGGCCATTTGGAGGATTATGTACTATTTGGAATTCTTTGGGAGAAGTCTTAGAGCATGGTATCTTGATAGTTAGGGAAGATTCAGATGAGCTGTAAATGGAGGAAGTGTTTGGAGACATTTAGGTTTAGGGAGTGAATTGTGACTTAGGTAAGAAAGGTTTTAGGCCATCTGGAGCACATTAGTGACAATGTGTCCCTTTTGAAGTTCCAGTCAACTTAGAGCTTTGTGATGGTTATATTAAGTTTAGAGTGGTCAAGGGAAGGGCCACTAAAAGATACATAGTCTTGCAACTGAGAGGTGGAATACTGGGGAAATTCCATTCTGACGTGGACAGTAACTATCAGACTTAAAAATGATAATGAAGTTTAAAAGCAAATATAGTCAGCCAACACTCTTTTCTAAGTAGGTTATAGTCATTATAATTAAGTCAGATAAAAATAGCAAAAAATGATCAAGTGCATGCTACAGTTATACTGTGGAGTAGGCCACAGGTTTTGCTTTCCAGTGCATGAATTCTAGATGATGTATGTACTGGCAGTGTTGGCCGTAATCAGTGAAAGGCTGAAAAGCAGTTTGTATAGCCAGGATATGAAATGAAATTGTGCCTCTTTGAAGAGAGATCCTAGGTGTCTAGTAAGCCACTTCACTTAGTAAAGGTAAATCTGTTGTCCAAAATGATCCAAAGTACCTAAAGTAGTATACTTGGGACAGGATGCTGCTGAGAATATTGTGATCTTGTGTAAAAGCTTGACCAGTAATGCAAAAGGAGAGGACCTACCTGCACTACCAGTGCCTCAGTTTGATTAGCAGATTAGGCACCAGAGTGCTGGCTGCAAATGTGTGTGGCTGAAGACCAGTTCACCTTTTCCAGTGGAGGGTATGAGACGATCACTTTGCTAGTCCATCATATGGATAGGGTTTCTAGTTGTTTGGAGACAGTCTAGTGCAAGGAGATATATTTGGGGTGGGTGTATGTAAGTTTATATTCTTGTACTACCTTGTCATCTATTACTCCAGACACAAAGAGGGATGGGGACTAGTTAGTGAATACTAAGAAATCTGTCATTTATTTTATTTTAGTAGTCTGCCAGGAACTACTGTTATCGCACCTAGTGTCTTCACTTTAAAGAAAGAAATCCTGATTCTGAACGCATAATGGTTTCTACTGACCATATAATCTTTTTACCCCATATTGCCTAATTGGTTTCCTTTTTTCATCCTTCACATATCTTACATCTAACAAACATATAGGCTCCATACTTATGTTCTATGCCATTTCATCATTACTATTCTTCTAATCTCATTTTGAATACTATTTGCATTTAGTGCTAATATTCCTGTCATCCTTTTAATTTTCCCTTTTGTGTTCTTATTTCTTTTTATTTCTCTTCCTTCCCCATGCTTCTCATGAGTTAAGTTAATAAAATGTTTAAGAAATGTTAACTCTGAGAAGATCTCAAAAGGTATATTAGCAAAGTTATTGAAGGATTTAATAAATATAAATGGACATCATCATCTACTCTTTTAGAACCTCTGGATATGATAGCTGAAACATAGCTTAGAAAGAATAGAAGAATTTTTACCTGTTGTTCATAATGTTGTTGTTGTGTCTTTCGGCTTTTCCCAGTTAGGGGTCACCACAGCGGAACTCCGGTCCGCTAATGATTGGCAGTAGATTTTTACGTGCTGAGTTGCCGGCCCTGATGCACAACCTTCAATGAAGGTATGCCCATTCACGCATGTCTCCACACAGAAGATGCTCTAGCTGAGAATCGAACAGGACAACATCTTACTGTGAGGCGACAATGCTACCACAGCACCACCACCGCAGTACCTGTTGTTCATAATAAAGTGGGTAAGTTATAGTTGTATCTTTACTTTCAGATGCTACTACATTTGCATTTTTGACACCATATAAACTGGCTTGTATGTTTCTTTCTGCTTTTCTGTATTACTGAAGTTTTCTAAGTCTCAGCTTGAATCATTGGAGCATGTTTTTTTTTTCCAGTCCTGTGAACTTTTGGAAAAGGATTGAACTTTGGCTTCAAATTTGATGGGGTGTTTGTACATGGATAAAAAATGGTTTATTGTGGGCAATCTGAAATATCTTTGCAGTAGCAGAATAACAGTTTTGATTTTTGATCACAACTGAACAAAAATGTATCCCACATATGTGGAAGCAATCCATTCCACCAACCCTGTGAATGTGGCAGGTTAGTGCTCTTAAACAGTTATACACTTGTTTATTGTTTGTATTAATGGCTAAAATATAGGCTCTCAAAATCCAAAAGAGTTGGACTAAGTATATAATGGGGCTAGATGCAACAATTTGATATAGCTGATCTATTGCCAGTCCTTTAATTCTGGGCTAATTTCTTAATATTGTAAATGAGGTATGAATATGGCATTTTCATATTGTGAAGATACTCTGATGTTCTGCAATGGCAATATTGTAATGAATCTTTTCATATGGGGTAAGCAGATTTTTTTTTAATTCTTTTAGATGAAGTAATGCTTACTCAGCAAATTGTTTAATATAATTCTCCTTCTGTATGTCAATGATTTTTTTCTTTGAAAATACATCAGATGACTAAACTGTTGAGTGATTCAATGTTTACGATGTGTTTTCTTTTTAGTCACCATTGTACCATGAACTTCACTGAATGCTGCTTTGAATCACAAAACAATGAAAAAGGCATTTCACTGAATGCACATTTTGTTGAATACCAATTTCCAGAAAACTGTAGAGGTCTATAGACAATAAGTGCCATTGTGGCTTAAAACTAAAGTAATTATGAGTTGACTATTAATGTATTGACAATGGCCACCCTCATGTTGTACTCCACAAATTGTTGGAATTTTGGGTTTGAGCACCTGTACTGATTCACTATGTGAGGTATTTTCTCTTTTCCTGCTTGTCTGCAGAAATAAAAATAAATAAATAAAAAAAGCTTTTTATGGTATATTTGTTGCATACAAAGTTTTTTGTGAATTGTAATTCTGCAAAATGGGTTTTCAGTGAAATGTGTTTTTCAATTATTTTGTTCAAGTATTTGTTATTGAATGATAAAGGAATCCAGTGAAATTATATAGACCCCCATTAAACATATTCCTGCAGAATATGATGTCATATCGATGTCAGTTGTCTGTTGTCGATTAATAAAAACTGTTGACAAAAAAAAAAAAAAAAAAAACAGAATTTCACAGTGAGAGTGCCTGACATTTAAAAACTGATGGGTAATATTGACAATGGCTTTTGAAAAGACAAGAAATACCACACTAACATAAATTTTTATTGTGTGTGTAAGAACTGTTGTAATTTGCTCAGCTGAAACTCCTCATGCCTTATTTAAGTGCTTAACAGATAAACACTGTGAGTAAAATGTGGTCATCCATCCTGATTACAGATCAGAGTCACAGTGGAGTTGGCATTTCAGGTCCACAAGGCAGACAAACTAATACTGGACATGTCACCAGTCCATCACGGGATACACCCACCTATAGACAATTTGGAAGACTACTAATTTACTTTTTCTTTAAGATATGGAAGGGAACTGGTGTACAGCGTAAGAACCTGTCATGGGCACTGGAAGGATATGCAGATTTCCCTGCCCAAGAACCAAGCACTTTGAAGCCATAAAACTAACCTCTGTGCTATTATGCTACACAGTACTAGAAAACAAAATTAAAAAATATGAACTATAATACACAATATTACCCTAGTGAGAATAACTGGGATCATTCAATACATAATCTGAGGGGGGCCCATGCACAGGATAAAGCATTTAAGAGATGCCTCTGCGCATTAGTAGCACAGAAGGCAATCTTCTATTAGCTTTTCTATTACCTATCCATAGATTTAAGTTGTGTGCTTGAATATAGACAGGGATGAGCTTTGTTTTATATGGATGAGGACTCTATGCCAGAGCAACAGTATCCTCTACGAGATATACCTGTCCATCCAAAGCATTCTGTTGATATTGCAGAAGAGGTTTAGATCCCTAGATCAAGTATCTCTGATACCATTTGACTTAGAGATGTACAGCAGGTCCATCAGTATTGGGTCGGTGGTTGCCTTGTTTGCTAGATATAGGTCATCTCTCAGCAGTCTATAAGATATTGAGTGCAGTGACAGGCCTTTGACTTGATCCATATATGAAATATTGTTTAAGCCTTGTATCCTTTTAGTAAGGTACCTTTGTGGATGTTCCAGTTGCATGTGCCTGGACAGATACATGCCAAAGAAGGCATTATACTCAATGAGTGGCCTAATGAAGGCTGAGTAAAGGGAGGACAATAACATCACTAGATCTAGTCACAATCTCATATAGAAGGACTTTCTTACAATAATTGATACATATTGGTTGAAAGTTAAGTCAAACCAAGATGAAACTTTGCAGTCTAGAGAGTGTGAGGTTCACTTCCTAAATTCATTTAATAAAAATCGAACTATAAAATATAACTGTAAAGTATGTGCTACAAAATAATCAAAGAGAAAATAATAGGTAGTCCACAGCTGATTTACAAATGGAATATCCTGTACTGAAACACAGAAACAAGCAATTCTAGTTTTCAGCGGGAAACCTCAGTGCTAGAGCTGGGTTTCCAAGATGGAGATACCATGATGTTGAGCCTTCCTACTCACAGTAATCCCTTCTGAATCCTGCAGCATGCCTGGTGCTGCATTTACATGGGGTGTGAAGCTATACCGGGTCTTTCACTTTTTATGTATCTGTAACTGCTGCCTGTGGAGATTTTTTTTAAAAAAGTTTTTTTTTATAATGTGTGAAACTGACTATATTGATTGTACAAGGGTTGGGTAGGTTATTAAACATAATGTGTTTTTGTCACATATATTGAGAACTACATTTTGTGTTTACTTGTGTTCCTAAAGATCATGATGTGGGGCAGAGTTTTTTTTTTTTCCATTTGGAGCTGTGATTTTTTTTCATCTAAAGTCCTCTTTTTTCTATGTTTTAATGCATTTTTATTTGAGACTGGATTTCTTTTTAAGGACCAGTGTGTAACCATTATTTCTGTGACTTTCTGTAGATGCCAGGAAAGTATTTTTTATCATTTTAATGTTCAACTATTACTACTATGTGTATTGTATTGTACTTCAGGGTTTTTGTATGGGGATGTCTCTGTAGGTATTTCTGTGCTGTATTGCTTTTATTGGGGCTTGTAGTGACCATGGTTTATTTCTTGTTTCCATTTTCTTTCCAAGATGGTTCAGTTTACATATTATATAATTTTGTAGTAAGCTAAAATGTTTTTGGTAGTCTGTAATGCTCAATTTCTGTTTGTTATGGTCTTAGGTTGTTGTTGTGTCTTTCAGCTTTTCCCGGTTAGGGGGCGCCACAGCGGAACTCTGGTCCGCTAATGATTGGCAGTAGATTTTTACGTGCCGAGTTGCCAGCTCTGATGCATAACCTTCAACGAAGGTATGCCCATTCACACATGTCTCCACACAGAAGATGCTTTAGTTGAGAATCAAACAGGAAAACGTGTTACTGTGAGGCGACAACGCTACCGCAGCACCACCAGCGCAGATTGTTATGGTCATAGGTAATCAGTATTAATTTAGTAGTTGATGACATAGGTAGAATGGAGGCACACAGTTTGTGATACAAACAGTGTCCTGATAAAATTTTGACAGTACAAATACTCTGGTGGTAAAATATCTCGTACTGCACGAAAAAGTGAGCATGAAGATTTTAAGGTACATTGTCAGTATATCATAAGTAGACTGTTTAGCCATACTTTGGAAATATGGAGCTTAAAAGCATTATTCCTGAAGCAACAGTCTGCAGAATATAAGACTGAATATATATATATATAAAAAAGGTGAACACTAATGCTCCTTTACAGGTCATGCATAAGTCAACTTCCTGATTCTGTGTCTTGATAAGGATGCAAAAGAGTCAATCCGAGCAGCAGCACTAGAAAAGGTACAGAGCCTAAGCAAAACAATGGTTGAACTTTTATTTAAAAAAACAAGGACAGAGTTTGACTTGGTCAGTGAACTGACTCCATTATGTTTCCTGCCTCTACTTGTTGTTACACATTTTTACAATGTGGAATTAAAAGTACAGAGATTTGCCGTTTTGATGTTGATGTGGCCAGTCTTCAGACTAATAGCAGTACCTATAATATAAAACTTAAAACTACTGGTCAGCAGATTTAATTTTAAAATGATATAGTGTACATCTGAATTACTTTTTAAATATGTGTACAACCTTTCAAAGCCCCAGAAGAGGTGTCTGTGATGCACATGCAGAAATATTAATCTGTTTTTATTTAACAAGTAAAAAAGAGAGCGACCATAATATTTAAGGATATAATATATCCTGAAAATATAGCCCCAGTGCTGATAATGAAAAGAACAGCGTATAAAGCAAGCACGTCTCATAAGTGCAGCAAGCAGTATATTTAGTTTTCTATTGTTCAGTTTTATAGTGTGTCTTGTATGTCTGGCAATACAAGCACTTTTGTTATTGATGTTTGGCATTTTTTCATACTCTGCATAGCAATTGTTGAAATTTCTCTATTGACACCCTTGCAGGAGACACATTAAGGTTTCATACCTAATTCATTCTTTGCAAGCAGTTTCTTTCATTACAAACTGCTGATTTAATCAAAAAGAATATGAATTTTGCATGCATGTGCGTGCGTGTGTGTTTGTTTTTTGTTACAGCCAAGACAGTAAGTAAATTAAATGCGGGAGCTAGTGGGCTGAGCCATACGGTGTGAGTCAGGGGAAAATGCGATTAATTAATCGTTTCAGGCTGAATACAGCTACTCAGCTGCCTCCAAAAACATGCTTTATATTGTTATCCCTGGTGGGATTTAACCCTTACGCTGGAATCAGTTCTTAGCTGTCACTGCATGCAGCTTTGTTTGGTCAGATGCAAATTAATTTAAACAAGAGAATAAGTCAATTTATCATGTGCAAAAAAAATTATGAGTTTGTATGCTTGAACATAAATGATACCCACTTAATTGTTACTCCCCCCAACTGTGATTGCTACTATTCAGTGAGTAATATTTGTTTTAACTATATGAATGTCAGTATACTAGTTTTAACATTTGGCAATACTTAAGATTCCAGTGCCATAAAACCAGTTGAAGAATCACTTAGTAGGGTTTTCTACTATTTAAAAGTATGGTTGCTTTACAGTGACACCTTAAAGGTACATATCCTTGAAATGTGTTCCATGCTGGGGATATGAAATTCAAAAACTTGGAACTTTAAAAAGAGCTCAGTCTTGCCCAAATGTGACTTTAATTAAAATGTTTTTTTTTAAAGAGTGCTACCTCCCTCGTTGTTAATTTCTGTAAGGAGGGTAACTTTCATAAGAGCTTTATATAGATAAAGAAAAAATAAAAATAACTGACAGTAGCAGTATGTCTCAATTAGATCAGTAAAGTAAGAAAATCAGGACTCCTAGATATGAGCTCCCTCTCATTAACCATTGGCCTTTTAAGAAAATCTCTTAATGTTGCTGTGTTTTCTGAAGTGGTAGGACCTCAAAATAAAATAAGATAAAGGATTGTATATATGTGTTTATAGTTCAGTACTAGGTTAGCTGCCCTTGTTGGCCATTTTAAGCCTAGCCAAATACCCCAGGTGAGAATCAAAACTTGCACCTTGTGTTTGCAAGGTAAGCACCTTAACCATTATGCCAGCTTCCCATTGTTTTGCAAAATGTATTGAAGTATAACGTGAACATTTAATTTAGAAAAATGCATGGGATAGGGATCTGTACCTTCCCCAACACCAAAGAAAACAGCCATTTGCCCAGTAGAAAATGGGGGCAGGGAAAGTCTGGAGTCATCAGATATGCTGCCCATTTATATTTATTTGGTCCAGATGTACTGCTGCCACCATCTGTCTCTGATGTACGGAAACATCCCTTGTTCCATGCATCAGAGAGATGATGATGATTTGACCATAGGCTGTACTCAGTGTTCAGCAGCGTATAACATTCTGCATGTTATGTACATTTCTGTCTGTCTCTCTCTATATCTCAAGTATGTTTTACCTAATAAGATATTTTACCTGTGATATACAGCAGAGAATTTACCTGTGATAAATATTTTTTTTTAAAGTTGCAAATTTGTACTATTTCATTTGACAGATCTACATTTTTTTCTGAAGTTTGAAATTTATATTTTTAGATATTCCACTGTTACAAATGATAATATTTCTATTAGTATCTGCATGGTGTGATGGGAAAAACTTGTGTTTTCAGTCTGTATCACGGCAGCTACCACTGTTTAGCTAAAAAGGTGGTAATCCCAAATCATGTTACCTTTTTGTGGGTTTCGGTGTCTGGGGGAGTATTCTGGAACCTGCATCTTTGTAACATTCCAAAATATTCTCCAGTTGGACTACTGGTATATCTTGTACAGCAACATAAAGGTGATGGCCCCCCACCTGGTAGTTTCTGCTACTAATTCATTGCAAGCACCCATCACTGTGGCACCAAGGGATTAAGCATTGGCTATGGCACAGTTGTCTTGGGTCAGTTAATGACCTAGGCATAGGCAAAGCCAGCCAAATAGAGATAGAAGAGAGTGGGTGGTGATATGTCATGCATTCCAGGGAGTGGGCTTTGTATAGATACAGCTGTTGGACTAGTGCCTGTGGGGTCATGCTACAGACAAACATTCCATGCAAGATGACAGGTTGAGGGATGTAAGGTTGCTTAGAAGCACATCTCTGTCCAGCTAGGCATAGTGGGTATAAGGACATACACACCCACATGGCAGACAAGCATAGCAGTAACACAAAAAAAAAAAATTCCTGAATTCTTTTATGGTGACAACATATCAACAATGTATCCTCAGCTCTTACCTGACATGTACATTAACCTCATAAGCCAGGAAGCAGGAGAAATGAAAGGGCCAATGGGAATGAGCTTAATTGCTTCAGAGAGACTAGGGATCTAGAAGCCAGTGGAGCTCATTTGGAAGAGGTACATCATATTTCTTTTTGTCAGAAAAAGCTGTTAGAGGCATAACAGCTGCTAATATTCAGGAATACTAATAAGTGAACTGGTGTGCCAGTGCAGAGATTAGTGTTCACATTTTCAGCGTTGTGGCTTCATATTTAATTATTCAGTCTGGAAACCAAATGGATAAGTACAGAGAAATGAGACATAGCAACTTTTTGACTGATTCACCTCTGCTAAGGAGACGGCACTGGAAGTAAACATATGTATAAATCAGAACAGTGGAGAGGTTTGGGCAGCATGCTATGATGGTGTGGAAGGGGGCAAAGTTTGATGGATGTGGGTATATATGAACTTTGCATTCCCATATGTAATGCATCACTAAACTCATAGGGATGAAGAGATGGGAAGGACTTAAAAAACAATTCTTACTGTGCATATGAAGGAAGCGATTTTTATCAAAGAGATAGTATAAGTGTGTGTAGAACAGAGGGTTTGGGGCAATAAAATAATACATTTTTAAAATATGTAATTGTTATCATTTTTTTCAGCAACAACCAACCATAAAATCATACTGAATAAAGATCATGAACAATATTAAGAAAGCAACAAAATAATATAACGATGATCTTTATATGGTGTGTACACACTTTTATAGTAAGAGTGGTTCACCAAAAAAAAAGTGTATAATACATATTTACATATGACCAAGATGTTTATGGTCTTCTATTAAAATCTGTTCATTATTCATTCATTATTCTATCTAGCTTTTTCTACCCAATGTCCCATTCAATTTGTAACCTCTTAGTTTTATTCTAATCCCAATAAAAACATGGCATTCAGTTTTAATACTTTTAGACCCTTCTCATCTTTTATAAATATTTTGGATGTAAACATACAATTTTTAGCTGAGTGAAATATTCTCGATTTCCTTGCAATTGCTGTTTTTGGAAGACATGCTAACAACAATCTGGAAGTCAGCTCTTCCTTTTCTAATACTTCTGTGCCTTTCCTTGTCCTCAGTTGTGAAGTTTCCCATGACCAGATTATAAGTTTATGAATATTTCCACCCAACCTTCAAGTGTTCTCTTCCATCTTTTCTGTGCCTCCCAAACCATATGCAGCATTCCTGCATCCACCTTACTTCCATAGTTCCACTGCCATGCATTATTTTCTTAGGTTTGTTGTACTACAATTGCAAAATCCTTCTCTTTATCTCAAATGTAATGTAATTTCCTAAGATCTGGGACACTTTTCAATATCTGATTCCATTCAATTTGTGTCATGCATCATGAATGACTTTTTAACTCTCTATACCTTCTCTATTCTGACCCTTCCTTTCATACTCAAACATTGTCTGATATCCTTATAAATTAGACTGCCTCTTCCTATTTTCATACTATTCCATTTATTCCACTGGGCCTCCCTATTACTTCTCTCTTACTTGAAGTGAGAACAAACTATATATTCATTCATCACTACATTACAAGTTCCAAAGTGTTGATTTCCAATCTGATAATGCCTTTGTAGCTTCGATAGAGAAGTATACTTTCCTTTCTGACAGTGTCATTCATGTTTAGAAAAAAAAAAAAAAACTCTCTTAGCTGTTTCCAGCCAATTATACTGGCTTCTTCTCCTTCTGCCTACATGCGGCTGTGCGTTTTGTCTTTAAACTCTAATCCTAAATTCTTTTAAGTTTGATGTTTTCCATGTCATATCTCCATACTAGATAAGACCAGAGTTGCTATTTCTCCCTAAGTATTTGCCATATAGATTCTCTATAAACAGCCACAATTGTCACCGCTCACAAAGTTTGACATCCTTGCCCTATTCATATAACCTTATCCATTGCACCAAGCTGAGTGTTAAAACCTGTGAGGAGAGCTGTAACAACCCCTATCTTCTAAATGAGAGTAATGTCAGAAATTCTTGTCTTGGATTTCTACGTTTCTGTGCCTCACCTATGTACTTTTCAAGTAAAGTTTGAACCCCCCCCCCCATTAATGGGTGATCAAACATAAATGATATGTGTTTTATAACATGTATAATGCATGGAAGTATTATAATAGCATTTGTTTAATCTACAGTGGTTATAGTCTACCACCTTTTATCTGTAAAAGGCCTACTTATCTTCTTCTGCAAGTTTTTTAAACACCTTATTACTATCTATTCATAGGTATATCCTACATCCAGTCAGGTCAGTGGGGTATTCCACCTCTGCTATATCCTTAATTACAACCTTCCTATATATTTTCCTACTCAGATCAAAGCTATTTTACTGTAATTTAGATCCAGTTCTGACACTTTACAGAATTTTCAAATATATCTAACACCAGAAGCAAGACTTTCTCCAGGATTCAATAAAATCCATGTAGGCACTGTGTAGAGCCTATATGGACTTTATCTGTGTGCATGACCACGGTTTTCCCCATCAGCAAGCCATACATATTAATTAAGGTATGCTGGTGAGGGAGATCAGAGGTACACAGATACTGAATCTGTGTAAGTAGCAGTGTAGAGGCTGTCTTGCACTTGTGGACTGTCAAGAAAATGGTCTGGACAGGTAGTAAGCACAGGACAGCAATTTTTAAAATTTTTTTTAAAGTATAATGTACATTTGCGTGGCACAGTGCGGTGCTTAGAAACACTGAGTTGTGCTTATACATGTGCACCTGACATCTGTTATATGTCTAAAAATAGAAACTGGATGTATTTAATTATTTTGGTTCTCGGATGCTTAGCAATGTGCAAACTAGCACAGTGTTGCTGTGCAGCGCTAACAGAGGTCATAGTAGTATATGTTAGGATATATTGTTTCTCCTACACTATCCAAGTGGCTAGACAGGTTGGGTAATGAGGTTTAGTGTAGAAGGTCTCAGGTTTGAGTAGTGATATGCTTTATATGTTTTTTTTGTTGTTGTTGAGAATGAGTCAGCTGACTGAAATATAAGCATAATGTAAATTGAAAGATAGTTATTGTGACACTGCCATCCAAGCTATATGGAATTTTGTAAATAATTCTATGTCATTTGTGAATATTGATATGATTTACACAGAACTGTATGTTATGTGCTGAGCTTCAAGAATGCAACCACAACATACCCTCCTGGAACATAGACAATTAACCTGCAAAACTTAAGAATAGTTGAGGTTAAGTTACTTTATAGCTGGGTCATAAACAAAAGATGTTATCTCTCAGTTTCAATACAGAAGCAGACACAATGTCTAGATCTAGAAGTTTTTTCTGTCTTGAAAGAAAAGTAATTACAAGGTTTAAAATGTAAAGTATTTTATTGCTTTATGACTTCCTAGCAGCTACACAGTTCTGAGCAAACATCTGAGAGATATGTATTTTTAACACAGAGATGTTAAAATTCTGTTAAGTTTCTATTTAGTCTGGGAACTGATGTCAGGTGACAAAGAGTGATGTCACCCAAGCTAATCCAGAAGTAAAATGTGATATTAATGTAAGAGCTCACTCAGAGAGAGACTGGGCATTTTGCATTTTGTCTTGGACCTAGCAAGAACATCCACTTATCATCATCATCTGCACTTGCCTATCTGTAAGTACAATTCAGGGCATAGTATCTCTTTTAGATATAGATATAGATATAATTATAGTAAAGATTAGTTTAGATTTTTTCTGCATTTATTTGAGACTGTCCTGGAATGTTGTTGTAAAATATTTCCTGTGATTTTGAACTCTGAAGTAACTGTGTTGGATTTATTGAGTATTGTCCTGTTCTTTTATTATTTATTATTAAATATATTAAAACCTATTTTTGTGGGTGATATTTGTGAGGCATATTTAAACTCTTAGAGTACTTTCATATGTATTTTGTGACACTGTACAGGCCACTCCTAAATAACCTTGCTCTTGGTCAGACTGCCATTTGGATAATAGTAACATTACACAGTCAGATTAGACACCCTTTGTAAGGGCCTTATAATAGCTGATAAGGGTCTATATTAGCAAGTCGATAGGGCAGGACAGTGAACGCCCTTACAACAACACAAATTGAATGAAATGTCAGTATCTTGAATGGCCAGAACAGTGATTTTTCCCAGTGAAGAAGAAGTGCTGACAGTCCCATGAGTGGGGACTTGAGTTACACTGTTACTACGTGGATGCTGTTGGGACTGCAATTACACAACACTCTCTCCATCCAAGGTGTTCAACCCCCTCTTGTGTCACACATCAACCCTGTCTTCTGTCTTGTCTGTCTTGTGTGTCTGCAAATGCTTCCTCACCTTCCCAACTTACTTCCCCCACATGTACCTATGTCCCTTCCCCAACATTCCACTCTCACCTAAAAAAAAAATGGACACCTCTCCCGCAAAAAATATAGCCCCATACATAGCTCTCCATTTCGCTCAGGTGTCCACTGAACACACTTAATTTAGTCCAATTGGCTTGACAATGCAGTTAGTCTGTCATCACTCCTCTCTTGGGGTGACAGTCCAAATTCAGCTAAAAATTCTGTCACAGTGCACAGTTGTTGCTGATGAAGAAATGGATAGCTATGGTTCTTTCCTACTCCCATCCTGCACATCCCTACCTGTCTTTCACTATGTTTTCCCCCTGCTTGTACCACTTTTCACCATTGTCTTCTCTCCCCATTTTTCTTTAAAGATTTTTTGCATGACATGGCATGGAGTGCTCCATCGCTTAGCTATGCTGAATAGCTCTACCTTGATATATGCTTTTGGAAAAATATTAATCACATTCTAAATGTATACTTGCACATCACACCTGCATGACAATGACTCAACCCACCAAGCCAAACAGCTGCAAATTAACACAGGTGTTTAAATGAGAACATATGCAATGCTCAAGTTTTCATCATTAAGCATGTTTAAGTGACACTGCGCATCGTCCTTCACAGCACAAACCAGCTGAAAGAAATATAAAAAAAATATTACTGTAATTAGTACTCTCCTAGGGAAATACATCACTCTAAATCCATCCACATAACAATGAACGTAAGTAAGGTATGTAATAGCAGGCTATGTCAGTGCCACTGTAGCCCACTCTATAAAATGCATTGCAAACAATACTTTTTGGTACACATGGTCCTGGGTTCAACTACAGCTGCCTCTACCAATGAAAATACATGTATGAGGACTTCAGCATTTATATATTGCCATGTGTATGTCTGTCTTATCACCTATATATCCATCCAAAGCAGTACAGATAGAATGTTTGATCTAAGTAATAGAACACAAAGGACCACTCTTAACTACTAGTACAACACTCAAAAGTGCAGAGAATGACTGGAAATAAATAAATAAATAAATAAATAAATAAATAAATAAATAAATAAATAAATAAATGTTGGGTCATGCATTATCCTGAATTCCCAAAGGATACTTGTGTGTACTGAAATTGTGGCCCAGTAGTATGACACTGCACCCCACATAACTTGGCACCTGTCCAACAGCGTGACATAATGGCTGATCCACCCCTTACCTTTCTCTAGGACACACCAAACATTATGCCTTTGATTGTGATACTGCTACTGTTGTTTAACATCCTTACCTTAAACATGTCTTAATTTGCAGTGGAATGGGTGCTCTCAGTCTGGCTCTGCTTCTACAACAAGGCTGCCACAGCTCCCATGCTTACTCTTACAGATTGTTGTCCTCCAAATTGTTCACACTCTCTGCCTATGCCTATTGCCTACAGCATCAGCTTCAGCTTCAGCCAGTACCACACACATCTGTATGTAAAATGTAGCTACTACAGATGTACTCTCTTTGATGACGTATCTTTACCCCAGTAATTTCCAGCACAACATATGAGGAAGGGGTTCTAATCTACATGGAGGCCTTATATCTTGTTCAGTGGTTACATGTCATTGGCTGATTATACTTCAAATCAGCTGTGTTGGTTACAATTAGCAGTTAAGAAGCACATATTGGTTAAGAGCCAATCACATGGTAATGGCAACCATGTTAAAAAGGCAAACCGCTAGCTAGGGGAACCAGTCTGTAAATGTGTTGTCACAACCTTTAAACATCTGCATGTGTCAACAGAGGAGTATTGTACTCAGTCGGGTATGTAACCCTTTTGTTTAAAACATGATGCATATGTGTGAATATACTTAAGGGGAATGGGGATTACAGCATAAGCCTTTCTGAGAACTGTAATGATTACATGTCATTGATCTCCAGATTTGTTACACCGACAGAGGAAGTACAGTACAACATGGGTGAAATGTTGTTTGCCAATGTGGCACACTGGTCTCCTGGGGAATGTGCCTTTATACTGGTTGTAATAGCACAGTGCTATTTGTTTGGCACTGTTGTTTTGACATATTATTAGGGGGGTTACCCCTAGGGGCCACCCTACAATAGACTCCTGTGTTAGGTATGTGATCATACAGCAGTATCTGGCATGGCACAAACAGGAAGAGCTGACTATTGCTAGTATCTTTGTTGCATACACACCCTTAGTATGTGTGGATCAGTGTGTGTGATATACCTTTAAGTACCTTTCCAGTGAGTCAGCATATGCATGTAAGTGCTGAGCACTTGCAAGCAAGAGTTCCATTCTGAGCAGCCAGAGTGAGAGCATGCAAGTATGTAGTCACTCAGTTAGATAGTTTGTTTAACATTAATGTTCCTGCCATCCATCCTGGTGTATTTGTATACAATAAACTACTTAAATGAACACCCACGCCTCAATGTCTTCTTAATGCACATAAGAAGAGTGACATGGTGTCAGAATAGGATCCAGAGTTACAATCATGAGGCAACTGGTTAAAGTTGGACAAATATACAGGTGTAGATTATCCCTACTGATCAAACGACTTACAAAACAGGTCAGAAACAAATTCCAGGTACTAAAACTTGCTTAAATTATTTATTTCATTATAAATATAAAACAAAGCATTCAGAATGCTCAAAACAAATTTCTTAGTAAACAAAATGTTAGAAACTGCGACATATTGATAAAAATATTCAAAATAATTATGAAAATGTTTGAAACAATATCTGACTCGCATAAAATGTACTAAAAAGGGAAAATGACTGTATTTTTTCACTATGTGCTACTTTTTCTGTTAACTAAAGCTATTCAAAACATCTGAAGTATTCAAAGTATTTGCAAGTGCGTGTAGTATTACAGTACAGTTATTTCGCAAAGTAAAGTTGTTTCAAAGCATATTTTGCAGAGTACAGAATTCCGAAGAGCTTATTGTGCATTTGAATATTATTACAAGTTCCTGGTGTGTGTGTGAATGTTTGTGCATAATTACAGGGGCCATTTTGCATTGTGTTTTACTATAATCTGAGGGCATGGCAGAAGGATTTTGTAGACACGCACTGCTTGTGTTTGATAACAATATTGCAGAAATTCGGAGAATGTTTGAGCAGGAATATGATATTTTCATACAGGCTATTTCTTCTGACAAAGATGCACATAAAAAGGCATTTATTCTGCTTAATTTAGCTGGGTCAGAGGCTATTGCACCTGATGTATTTGCAGGGGAGGGGGAAGGCTGCCATATAGTGGTACTGGCTGAGACTAGGAAAGACCCGGAGTGCAATGTAAATTTAGAGAAACGTGTAACCTCCAAACGAATATTACAATGGAAAGGAACTTATTTTACACAAGGGATCAAAAGTGTGGTGAAACCTTTGCAGCATATACAACTGACTTGAAAAATAAGGCTAAAACATGCAGATTTGGTGATTTGAGAAACGAGTTGATAAAAGACTGGCTTGTGTGTGGTATTAATAATGATACAATGAGAACGATTTTGCTTTGAGACAGTGATTTGACATTAAATAAGGACATTGAGATTGAGCTCATATATACGAGCTTACAGAAAAGCATACAAGTATGCTTACAAATGAGAATAGCAGTGGAAGGCACAGTGACAAAACTCATGTTAATAGTATGCAGCATGTGGTTATAAGAAACAGGCCCAAGCACATGGCAGCTACTACAGGTCCTGTAACAGTCCCTGAGAAATCCTGAGTCTTTCCAGTAAATTCCAGAGCAAGCTCAGTGAAGCATAAGGGTGAGACAGTCAGCAAAGTCAAATCATGTGCCCCCCACTCAGCTTCATAATCAGCTGTCATAACTGTGGTGGAAATCATTAACCCATAAGAGAAAAGTATTTAGTTTTTGGTCGGCAGTGTCATTCTTGCAATAAATGGAATCATTTCAAAAGATTTGGTAAATAAAATAAGGCACATTCTGTTATTAAAAGATGGCATTCCAAGAGGCAAGTTGATCAGTTAGAAAGCTGCAACCCTACTTTTTATGTTAATGGTGTGTCTGTGCTTGGTGAAACAGTCAATACAGTAGATTTGTTGGCAAAGAATGAAATCTTTTGTATTGTTTGGCTTAATGGAAGTCCTGTAGAGCTCAAAGTAGACACTAGCTCAAAGTGCAAAGTCAGCAGAAACATGTGCTAGAGTAAAAGCTGCAAAATGTCTTGATTTGACAGTGTGCAAAGCTTGCTGCTTATGGTGGTAAAGAGATTCAAACTGAAGACTGAGTAGTGCTTTCATGTTACTCTGCTGGGAACAGCTATGACTTTAAATTTTTGATAGTCAAGAGACACATCAGAGACAGTTTGAAACTGGGACTGCTGTCACTTAATAAAGAAGTTCACCATGTAAGCCTGAATGACAACAGCTCAAATTTCACCCAAACTACTTTTTCTAAGTATGCTGATATTTTTGCAGACAAACAAACTACAGTTGAGTACTCCATGAAGTTAGACCCAGAGGTCATCCCAGTTATCTGACCAGCACAGAAAGTTCTAGCAGCTATGCAGAGCAGAGTCAAAGTTGAGCTAGACAAAATGGTGCAGCTAAGAGTAATTTGTCCAGTAGAAGAACCTACTGAATGGGTATCCTCCATGGTGGTAGCTCATAAGAAAAGCTCAGATGATATCAAAATATGTATTGATCCAAGAGATCTGAACAAAGCATTAAAAAGACCTTATCATCCAATGCACAGTCGAAGAGGTACCTACCTACCTTCATGCCACATGCCACTGTTTTTTCTGTCTTAGATGCAAAGAGTTCATTTTAGCAAATTTTGTTTGACCAAATATCTTCATTATTAACCACATTCAGCATGCCATTTGGAAGACACAGATTTCTGAGAATGCCATTTGGAATAAATTCTTCCAGTGAAGTCTTTCAGTGTGCAATGGTGCAAATTTTGTTTGGATATCCCTGTGCTATTATAGTAGGTGATATTCTAGTAGGAGGCAATGGTGAAGCCGAACATGACAGAAACCTCAGAAAGTTCTGGAAAGATCACGTGAAGTGAATCTAAAGATGAATCCTCAGAGGTGCAAGTTCAGGCTACGAGAAGTTACTTATGTTGGCCACTTCTTTATCAGTTCAGGCATGTGACCAGATCCTTCAAAGCAGACAACAATTCTTGAGATGCCAGCTCCAGACAATGTCCAAGCCCTACAATGTTTTCTTGGTATAGTCAATTATCTAGCCAAGTTCATTCCAGATTTAATTCAAATTTCAGCACTTCCAAAGAGCTGATGTGCAAAGTACCAAAGAGTATTTGATGCCCTGAAACAGAAAATTGCTAACCCACCAACTCTCAGCTACTATGATGTTCACAAAATTACTCTTTCCTGTGATGCTTCTAAGTTTGGTCTAGTTTCAGTCATTCTTCAATAGAGTAAACCAATAGCCTATGCTTTGAGAACTCTTACCCAGACTGAGATGCAGTATGCCCAAATCAAGAAAGAGCTTTTGGCCATTGTGTGTGCAGATTCGAATTTCCATGATTATATTTATGGTCGACCTATACAGATTGAAACTGATCACCAACCTTTAGTCACTATTTTGAGAAAGCCTATGCATACAGCTCCAGCTAGACTGCAACACATGATGCTCAAATTGCAGAAGTACACAAAAGGCAAACGTCTTTATCTTGCTGATATTTTATCCAGATCACCCAGAAATACCACAGAACAGCATAATGATGAGCAACTTGATTTTGAGGTCATGGAAGTGAGAACTTTTTCTTCTACACATCTTGATGAGCTCAGAACTCACACAGCTTCAGATCCAATGTACCAGATGCTAAACCTCTTTATCAGTCGAGGATGGCCTTCTTAGCAATATTTTTTACCAGTAGAAGTGCAATCTTATTTTCCATGCAGAGATGAGGTTTTGTCTGACAATGGTATCAACATGAAAGGTCCTAAGGTGATTGTTCCAAAGTCCTTGCAACAAGAGTACATTAAGATCATGCATCATGGTCACCCAGGAACTGATTTTTATCAAAGGAAGGGTGACAGGTGTAGAATTTTGGCCTTCTATCTCAAGAGATATTGAGAAAGTACTTTCATCTTGTTCAGTATGTAATAGTACAAAGCTGTATCAACAGACAGAACCACTTCAGTTAAGCCAGATTCCTAAAGTACCTTGGTCGACAGTAGTCACAGATATCTTTGAGTGGAATGGTCAACCTTATTTCATGTTAGTAGACTCTTATATTCAAATTGGTTCAAGATTGACCTACTTCCCAACCTAACTTCCAGTACTGTCATTACTAAGTTGAAGCAACATTTTTCAGTCCATGGTAGTCCACACAGAATTATTTCTGACAATCGTGCACAGTTTACTAGTCAGCAGGTCAAGAGATTTTCAGAAATGTGGGACTTTGTTCATATTATGAGTAGTCCTGAATACCATCAGTCAAACGGCTTGGCTGAACGTGCAGTTCAAAGAGCAAAACAGTTGTTAGAGAAATCCAAACATGACAATACTGATGTTTTCCTCAACTTATTAAATCTCAGAAACATTCCTTGTGATAAACATCTTGGTTTACCTGCCCAGAGACTTATCTTGAGAAAAACCAGAACCACATTACCAATCAGCAGTAATTTATTGGTTCCAACTGCTAAGAACAACAGCAGTAAAAGCCCATCTGTTGAAAATGACAAAACCAGCAAACTGCTCTGTTCTGTACAAAAGGGGGAGATAGTGAAGATGCAGACATCAAAAGGTTTTGATCACATTAGATTTGTGAAAAGTTTGTGTCAAGAGCTGAGATCATACATTGCGGAATCACAAGAAGTAGAATTCAGACAAAATCAGAAACACTTGTTGCCAGTGTCAAACCAGTGTTACAATATATTGTCTGTGACAGACTCTAGTTCTCAGAGTGACTTGTCCAATGTTCCTGTTCCAGAGAACATTCTGTCAGCAATTCCTGCTCCTGAGAAAATTCCTGAACCTCCTCAAACAGAACTTTCCCAGTGACTGTCCCTGTTGCTGAACCCACTCATAACTATTATGTCATGAGATCAGGTTGCATCTCGAAACCTAGTTCCAGATACATGGCAACCTGGACATGACTGTTGTTTTTATTAGTGTCTGTATAATTGCATGCCTATTAAAATGTTTATATGAGACAGCTCAGTAAAGAGGGAGGATGTAGATCAGTGTGGGTGATATACCTTTAAGAAGCTTTCCAGTGAGTCAGCATATGCATGTAAGTACTGAGCATGTGCAATCAGCACTGCCATTTTGAGTGAGCAGCCAGAGTGAGACCATGCAAGTATGTAGTCAGTCAGTTAGATAGCTTGTTTAACTTTAATGTTCCTGCCATCCATCCTGGTGTATTTGTATACAATAAACTACTTAAATGAACACCCAAGCCTCAACGTCTTCTTAATGCACATAAGAAGAGTAACAGTATGTTTGCACACTGTGGAATATGAAATGTGTGATCTAGCAGTGGATACTACCAACTATTCTGTTATTGCTGTATCTCTGCATAGTGTACTCCCATGTATGTGATCCTGACAAGTGTTCTCATTTTGTTGTCTTTCAAATGTATGCAAGATGCCAGGGCCCTTTTACGGATGCCAAGAATGATATAATCCTAGAAAGCCTCCATCAACACCATGAACTCCTACTGTACAGGGGGAGGCAAACAGGGAACAGTAGGCAGCATTGTGCGCTGATCGGTTATGTGATGTTAATTTCATTGGTCACCAGAGCAGGACATATGAGCAGGCTCGACACCATGACTGACATGATAAATGTGGCATGCAGAAGAGCTGCAGATGTGGCCAAGGATTGTGGTGTCACTGGTGGAGGGCCTCCGGGGAACAACCACTCTCACCCACTGAGGAGTTCCTGGTGAACCTAGGAATACACAACAGCTCCCAGGCATCCATCACACAGTATATTGTGGATGTGGGAGCCACAGTTTCCATACCAGAGGAGCATCCAGGTAGCCTTAGTTTGATCAGCATTGGAATACTGTAGCATTCAGAGTGTCAGGCTGTACATAGTTTTACATCGGTATCAGGTGTTTGTTTTTGGGTGGGGAGGCATTTAACTGCAGTTTGAATCTTATGCTCAGATTTTGACCAACATAATTAACATAGTAGCTATTGTAAATGTGTGCTATATGGACATTTTATTTATTTATTTATTTTATTTTACATTTGTTGACCGGCAAAGTCCAACTGGATTACAAGTCCTTTTTCAGTGGAGGCCCAGGGAGAAAAGCTCCAAGAGAACAATTTTCTTTACAAAACATAGTTTTAAGGACAGACATTTGACATACAATTTCCATAGAAGAGACTCTGACATACATATTAACTAATGGATAGGATACATTTGTTCTCTACAATATAATATTACATTTTAGAAGATATTCTTAAGTTTACGATTCCTGTGATAGATTTACTATCAGAGTAAAAGCAGAAAGACATAGACTAAGTTTCCGAGAGAGCAGATGATGCTCGCTATAGTTGAGAAGGATAACAAATTGATTTACTATATATGTCCTCTCCTGGTTTTAGTTGAGACGGATAACAAATTGATTTACAATATGTCTTCTCCTGGTTTTAGATGCTTATGGAAAGCACAACATTGTTGGGGTAGTTTTCCCTAACTCCTGGAGAGATGGGATGAGCAGTAGATTAACAGTCCTAAGTGGGTACAGTACTATGATTGGTTGGCTTAGCAGAGTTACTTAAGTTAGGTGAAGTGTTCTAATGAGACATTAGCCGGGGGATACAGCACCACAGTCGATTATTCAAAAAGTGAGTTTTAACAAGTTTCTTGAACTGGGATGGGGATTTGTTGTCAGTTATGTGGGCAGGAAGGGAGTTCCAGGTTTTTGCTATACAGTGGCTGTAGACAGAGTTACCAGCTTCATTGTTATATTTGGTTACTTTGAGGAGGTTTTGTGTGTTAGACCTCAAGGGCCTGGTGGTTGTATAGGGTTGCAAAAGATTTTTTAGGACTGGGGTGTTATCAGAGTTATGTATTATTTTGTGGGCTACTGATAGTTGATTGAGTTGAAGTAGTAGTGGTAGTTCTAGCCAATTGAGTTTTTTTAGGCATTCACGGTGATGTGTTCTGATGGGAGAGGTTGTAGCAAATTTGGCTACCTTATTATAACAACTATCAAGTTTGTTTAGGTCGGATTTGTGGAGATTTGTAAGCATGGGGGAGGCATAAAGTAGGGTGGATAGTAGATGAGTCCTCACTATTGTAGTTTTGGAGTGGTCAGTGAGGAATTTTTTATTGCGATACAGTAGGCCAAGTTTTTTATGTACTTTTTTTATGGTTATAGAAATGCGTAAGTCAAATCTAAGGTGATTATCTATTTCAACCCCTAAGAGTTCGGTATGATTTGTGGGGGTGATTGTGGTCTTGTTAAAGGAGGAGATGAAGAAAGAATCAGTGGGAGGTGTGGCTCTGTGAGAGTTAAAGAGTACTAGATTTGTTTTACTTGGGTTCAGAATGAGCCTTTGGTTTGTAATCCAAGTTTCTGCTAGGGAAAAGCATTCTTGTGTTAGGGAGTGAAGGAGTGAAGGATGTCAATTGATTTGGCTGCACATATTATGGTGGCATCATCTGCATATTGCACTATTGAGACTTCAGGAATACTGTTTGGGAGCTGATTGGTGAAGAGGGTAAAAAGAAGTGGCCCCAGGATGGAGCCTTGGGGTACTCCCAGGGAGACTGGTAGGTAGGGGGAGAGTTGGTTTTGCCACATAACAGCTTGTTTCCTTTCTTCTAAGTAGATTTTGAACCAAGAGATGGCAGGGGTGGTAAGGTTTAGAGTTGCTAGTGAAAGAAAGTTTATTGCGGTTAACCATATTGAATGCTTTGGACAAGTCAAGGAAGGTGGAAAATACAAGGAGTCTGTTGTTTCTGTGAGTATTGACAATGGTGGTGGTGCTATGGAAGGGTCTAAAACCATGTTGTTGTGTTGCTATTAGATTATTTTCTAGGAGATATTTCATTAGTTGCTTGTGTAGTATCCTCTCTAAAATTTTAGATAAAGGGGGTAGTATGGCTATAGGGTGGCAGTTATTGAGTTCCAGGGTGGTTCCCCCTTTATGTAGAGGGATGATATGTGATATTTTCCATAGCTTGGGTACTATACACTTGGAGATGGATCTGTTAATTAGGATGGAGACAGGATATGATATTGCTTCTGCAGTCAGGTGGAGGTATTCAGCGAGTAATTTATCTGTGGCTAGAGACATTGTTTTGAGCTTGTGGAGTAGTTTTTCAATGGACTTGGTTGGTTCTGGGTGGAAGCTGAACTTGGGGCAATTGTTAGTTGGGGTGGGGGGGGTGGATTTGCAGGGGTGGGGATGTTGTCATAGGGTTGGTTGTTTGCAAGGGGCTGTATAGTTTCTGTAAAGTATTTATTAAATTGTGTGGGGATGTCTTCTTGGTTGTTATCTATTTTTGGGATTGTGGTAGTTGTTTTACCTGGTTGTAGAATAGAGTTAATTGCTGCCCAAAATTTTTGTGGGTTGCTCCTGTGCTTATCCTGTAACTTTTGGTAGTAAGATGTTTTGCCTGTTTTGGTGAGTTTTTTGGTTTTGTTACGTAGTTTAACGTATATTTGTTTGTTCAATTGGGATTTGCTGTTGAGGTAGTTGGTCCAGGCCTTGTTTCTTTTTTTGAGAAGGGATTTTGTGTCTGGGGTTAACCAGGGGGCATATTTAGTTTTAATTCTTGTTGTTCTGGAGGGGGCATGATGGTTAAGGATGTTTAAGAAGGTAGTATTGAAATATAGTACAGCTTCATCAAGAGGTAGTTTTTTTGGGGGGGGGGCAGTTGTACATTTTTAGGTCATTTATAAAGCTGGAGCGGTTAAAGTGTTTTTTGTTTCTAATTAGGCACGTAGATATTTGGGTCAGTTGTGGTGATTTTGATCTGAGTAAGAATGTGGCTTGGTGGTCACTCAGGGTGTCTGGTAGACACCCCGCTAGGGATATCAGTGATGGGTGAGATACGAGTATCCAATCTAGAGTGGATTGGCATTTGGTTCTCTTGTCTGTTCTTGTGGGGGAAGTGATGAGTTGGGTTAGGCCATGTAGGTTAATATGGGAGAGTGGGTTATGACTGGAACAGTTTTGCCAGTCAGTATTAAGGTCTCCTAATACTATTCTTTCCTGGTATATTACCCTGTTATAGTGCAACATGTGGTGAAGTTTACATTATCTTTCCCTCAACTTTTTACAGGTCTGTCAGGAATCAGACAAGGCCATGGTCCTGCTCCTGGTAAGCACAACACTCTTTTGTTACAGATGTAGATTTATTACATTGTATTCCCTAAAGTGACATCTCAGGCCCGCTGGCTGGATTGATGTACTGGTGGCATGACTGACAACTGCACAGATATCTTCTAACTATACACATTTTAGAGTCATACCTATGCCTTGTAGGTGTGATCACACTGGTAGATGCGCCAATATTTTTAGGACATTACAGATTGCCATATGTGTCAGCTGTGCAGAATGTTGACAAATGTCAACAGTGTACCTCACTGCTGCTGATGAGATTGTTGTTTAAAGAGCTTTTATTTACAAGTAACTAGAGAATTTTGCTGGAAAATAATGTCCTCATGTCCTATTAGATGAGGTTGGGGGTTAAACAGGTCTGTAATAGTGACAACAGTGTATACAGCTTAACATATATTGCAACATAGTACTGCAGAGCATAATAGTGCAGGTATTAACCTACTGATTTTCACTATTTTATCACAGGAGACTGGGGCAGTTGGTCTCTGTCCCCTTCATAACCTGATGTCAGTATCTCATCTGACGCTGATGATGATGGTGGACAAAGTGAGGCACAGGTGGGGGTTGCAGGGGCTAAATCTGTCCCAGAGGTTTACATTCCTTTTCCACCCTCATTGTCACTGCATACACTAAGTATTCCCATACATACCCAGTCCCCAGAGACCGCAGATATTGGATAGTCAGAGGGCAAGGACATTGAACAGGAAAGTGTGGCAACTATGGCTGCAGTGACTGTTGATACTGGCCATAGCCAAAGAGTTGGAGAGGTTCCACTCAGGTGCTTGTAGGAGTCCTGCTGTTCTTCCACCACCTGTTGCAGGTGTCTCATCACAGGTCACTCAGCATATGTTTTGGGCCATCATGGATGCTCAGGCACATTCCAAAAGGAACTCCAGATGAATGCTCAGGGTTATTGATGTGCACAGTCTGACATCCGTGACTGCCTCCACCATGTTACTGATACCCTGGCTTGATTGACTGATGCAGTGGAAAGACGGTGGTCTCAGACAGATGGCACACTATCTGCCTTGGGATGCACATTGTCTGTGTTGGAACATCTGGTTGGAGTTGAGCGTCAAACCCATGGACATAGGTCAGCAACTACATCAGCTGAGAGTCCACATGGCTGTGCACAATCACGCTCCTATAGTGGCAGTACATCCAGTGCTCCAGAGGGTAGTGTGCTGTCCACACCACAATGTGGCAGGCCATGATCTCATGGTCCTAGGCCATTCCTGTGGAGGACACAGTCCCAGCAGACAGCAGTCACCATCAGGTACTAACACGTCTTCTGACTTTGGGCATGGAGATGCCAGTGTGGCTCCTGGCAGAGCCAGTTCCTGTGTTCAGGGTCAGAGATGGTGAATTCTCAGGTCTACCATGCATGGTTCAAAGCTGTCCGACATATGCACACATAGAGCTAGCACTGTGCTTGACTATGTTCATGCACACACTCACACACCACTTTCACAATCAGGTCACCTGCAGACACACACAACACATTTCCATGGCCCATCTTGGCTGCTTCCCTTCCTGACTCACACACATGCTTTAAACCTATTGGGTCAGCCTAGGCCTCCTGCCCCTGCACACAACACCCCGTGTGAGTGATGATATCTGTGCCACATCCCTGTCATCCTCATCATCAATACAGAGAAATGGAGCTATGTGTGTGATGCACAGGGTGACTATAGAAATTACTATGTATTTCTGTAATCTGTTATTGACTTTGACATGCCACTTGTACTGCTCACTGACAGATACTGTATGATGACATATGTAATAAGTAAACCACATCATGTTGTGTACCTTACGTTGCATGATGTTGTAATGGCTGTATACTAACACAATGAAAGGTGTCTCAAGAACCTGTTTCAGTTTCATTTTCAGGATTCTGCGTGAGGCAGCTATGAATACACAGTGATAATAAGCCCATACATGTCACAGCACAGGGTGGAATGCCAACACAGAAGAAATGTGTCTTCAAAAAGGTACAGCACTAGAGGTGCATGGCCCCATAGTTTCATATGTGTATAACAGGATAACAAGGACAATGGCTTCATTCAGCCTACTCATGCATCCCTAATCTCTAACAAGGTCTGATACCCTTGATAAGTATCAGCATGGTTTCAGGAGCTAACATATCTACAAGCTGTAGTGATGGAGATGAGTCATCTACCATTTTATTGTGTCCATTACAAAAATGTGTCCTACACCAGTTACGAGTATCTTGTTCCACATCCGATTGTTTAATTTCCACATGATATGTGCTACAGCAGAAGTGTGCTTCACACATATGGGGAGCCTGTTACATAGAGGGTGTAGTGTGTGGGTTAGATACCTGTCTTTCCAGCATCTAATATTTATATCACAGTGAAAGTGTAGGTGTGCGGAACAGCTAATACATGTGTTAGGTCTGTCTTGGATATGCAGGATCTCACACCTCCCTGTATGGCAGTCATACACCTCCCCTCCAAAACATGTAGGAGACAGATTTCATATTCATGGTCTTCACACAGTCTGCATAGGACATGTTATCTACACTATGTATTGGTTTACCATGGAACCTCTGTGGGTCTTACAGTTGTCAGATATGCCCGTGTAGTGACATAGCAAAGGTGCCATTGCACTCCATGATAGATGTGATGATTGCCAAATACAGTATAACAATGACAGTCTGGATCATAGGATCATAGGAAGTTGCTAGGCTATTGGCTCTGAGGCCCTTACAAACCTTGCCAACAATTTAGCCCATGTTCTGACAAGTCAGCACCCGATGGCCCTGTCCAGCAGGGACACAGGTGGAATCCCAGGGGTGTATTTTCTGTTCACTATCCAGCTATCCAGGTTGCACTTAAAAAGGGTTACTGAGGTACTCTGCTTGACATGGAGAGGGTGTCTATTCCACAGAAGGGGGAGTCTCTGGGACAGAAGTGTATCCTGCCAACAAGTCCTATTGATGTCACAGGACAGGTTGTGGTCATGCATGTGGGTTACTCGAGTGGAGCTTGACTTTCAGATATGCAGCAGTGTTATCAAGGAGCGGTATGAGATTGCTTTGTATGCCAGACAGAGGTCACCTCTGATGAGTCTGTATGAAAATGAGTACAGGGACAGGGCGTTTAGCCTATCTGTGTAGGGTAGATGTTTGAGACTCTCGATTCTCCTGGTGAGGAACCTCTGTGGTTTCTCCAGCTGCTTTATGTGCTTTGCAAGATAGATGCTGAAGGGGGCATTGCACTCAATAATTGGCCTTATAAGGGAAGAATACAGGGATGTTATGATCTTCTTGTCCCTGGATGAGATACTCTTACTTATGAGGTGGGCCGTGTAGAAAACTTTCCGTACAACGGAAGCAACATGGTGGCCAAAAGTCAGGCTGATATCAACCTGGGTTCTCAAATCCCTCACAACTGATTGCATGCTTAGGACATTGTTATTAATGTAATAATATGTGAGGATGTCACTCTTCCCAAAGGGGATGATGATGCATTTTTTGTCATTCTGTTTGAGGCCATGTTTCTGGCACCAGTCATTTGTTTGGGTGAGACCCTCTTGGAGGACGTCCACATCACTAGGGGAATTGGTGACAGTGCTCAGCTTGCAGTCATGTGCACACTTGGTCAGCCATAGCCCTCTAGTTTTGGCCTGCACCTCAGAAAGGTATATCCCAAGCAACAGAGGCCCCAAGACATATCCCTGGGGTATACTGCTCATTATGGGCTACTGTTTGAGGTGGCTTCCCCTATTTTGACTAGGTGGGTTCTATCAGTGAGTCAGTTTGCTACCCATCTGGTAACATACAGATTGTTGCCTAGTTGAGACAGTTTATCTATTATACCGAGTGGGGAATCGTATCGAAGGCTTTGGCCAGGTCAGGCTAGGCAGTGTGCACTGTCTTCCATTGTCCATGGCTTTGGTGACTGTCTCAAAGAAGTCAACCAAATTTAACAGGCATGACCTCCTCTTGACAAAGCCAAACTGTGTGGGATCAACTGTTTGGAGATTGCCAATGTCCTTGTTAATGAGATCCATGATAATCTACTCCATGGCCTTCCAGATCAGGCTAGATAGGCTGATGGATCTATAATTTCCTGGATAAGTGGATGTTCCTCCTTTGTGCAAAGGGATGACAGTGGCTGTCCTCCACTCAGCTGGGGCAAAGCCAGTACTCAGGCTTTGGTTGAATAGGTTGCCTAATGGTGCTGCAAGTTCCCACCTGAGTTCACGTAGGATGCAGCCTGGGATGTTATTGGGTCCCATGGAGGCTGTATTTTTTTACTTTCAGAGGGCAGTGATGACTTGCTCCCTAGAGATAAGAGGAGGGGGCAGGTGCTGGGGATGTCCTGATTTACTGATGGGGGGGGGGCAGAGGGGTGAAGCTTTCTTTGAACCTGTCTGCCAGCAAGTTGGCTATATCAATGGCATTTGTGTATGTGGTGTCCTTGACTACCAGTTCTTAGCAGATCTGAGTGCTTCCTTTGAGATTGCGGATGTATGTGAAGAAGGCCTTATAATTGTCTTTAGAAGATGTGGCCAGTTTGGACTCGAAGTTTGCTTTGGAGGATTTCACTAGTGCACTTATTTGCTTGTTTAGGCTAAGGAGAGATTGCTTCCAATTATGTATCTGCTCCTTCTTGGTCCTGGATGGCAATTTATTTTCCTTTTATTATAGAGCTTATTTATTGCAGATGTCCACCAGGCAGGTTTACTCTTCCTTGAGGAGAATGATATTGTCCTGTTGAGTATTCCTGATTCCATGTAGCTTTAAAAATGCTCATATAGTATTTGGTGTAGGTTTGGACATATGTGCCAGTTACTATGGAGGGGGAGGGGGCTGTGAAGTTGTGTATATCTTCCCTCAGTTAGTTATAATCAGTTCTGGAGAAGTTTTTATGTGTGACTCTAGCTGGGGGGGGGGGTCAGGGGAGATGATGACTTTGAAAGGGACTGCCTTGTGGTTGGCTCTTACCAGGGTGGATGACACTGTAGGTGTGCTGAAGTGGTTACTCATGTTGGTTAATACCAAGTCCAAGATATTGTCACCTCTTGTGGGGGTATTGAACAACTGGTCCAAGGCATTTGCAGTGATGAAATCAAGGAGTCTCTGGGCATTTGTGTTTTGGCATGAGTAGTTCATCCAATCTATGGTTGGATAGCTAAAGTTGCCCAGCATCAGGGTAAAGGGTTGAATCCTGATAAATTCGAAGAGGTCTAAATAGGTGGAGTAGGCATCTTGAGTCAAAGTTGGGGGTCCTGTAGCTAGCTATCATTTGAATAGGGTCTTCTCAATGGTTAACTGCACCTGGAGTGTCCCCTGTGTATCATACTGTTTGACTAGCCTGGAAGTGTTTATGTTTTATATATATTTTGGCTCCACCTCCTTTTGCTTTGCTGCTCATGGTTTGGGGTCTGAATGTATGATAGGATGAGTAACCCGGTATGGCTGGAGTGATCTCCACAGCTTTGAATCAGGTTTCTGTGACTGCACAAATGTCAGCATCTTCAAGGGTTAAGAATGCTTGCAATGAGTGCAGTTTCATGTTCAGACTCCTCGCATTTAGCAGCATGATTTTCTAACTTGTGATTTGATGAAATTTTCATGTTGCTAGTTTTGACCTCATGGCATTTCCTAAAAAAGGCACTATGAGGGAGACAAGAGCCTTTGCAGGAGCCTGAAGCCCAAGGGAGACAGATGCAAGCCATCTCTGGCAAAGCATTGTGGTTTGTCTATAATGTCTTCCCAGGCTGTTCGGTACTGGGTCCCCTTGGAATGACACCAGAAACTAAGCCAATTGTTAAAGTCAGTCATTTTCTGTTGGCATTGAGGCATCATTCTGGTGATGGTAGAATGCTGCTTAAGGCTAGGGTCATACCTGCCTGGGCTACAAGATCGGAGAGCTCTTCCATGTCTCTTTTCATATAGTCCAGGAAGGTACATCTCAAGTCATTCACGCCAACATGGACTATGACAGAGTCATGACAGTATCTGTTGTTGAGACACTTGAGTGCATGGGTGACATTGCGGATTCTGGCACTTGACTGACAACTAAATTTGACTTTCTCCTTATCCAGCCTTCTGAGGGGCACATCTGAGTGTCTCACAATGGCCTTTCCTGTGACTAATATGCTGGGTTTATGTTTAGGCCTTAGTGGCTATGAGGCACAGGTGTATTGACTAGGTTTGGTGTGTGGTGGGCAGTGGAGTTTGCTTGTGTTTTTGCCTCGGAGGTCTCTTTTGTTTGGGTATGTTTTTGTTGAGGACCTCCAAATATGTGGGTGTGTGTTATGTAGATGTGGGTGGTGTTTGGGGTGTGGTGTTTGTGTTGATAACCTTCTCGATAGCAGATATACTAGCTTCTGAGGGAGAGATTATTGACTCTAGGTTCTTAATGTAATTGCAGCAAACTAAATGCAGATAAACACCTAAGCACAAGCAGCAAAATGAAGTAGGAAGAGGCACAATATATATATTTTTTAAGTAGAAAGTGAGGCGACAGAAGATAAATTACATGCCATTCCTTTCTCTATAGGTTTTACAAAACTGAATTAATCCCCACATCTTAACAACCAATGTCAGTCAAAGGCTAGATCACTCTCTGTGTCCATAAGTTCCTGATTAATGGCTCAACTTTGTGCAGTGTGCGGGCAATACTGTATTTTCCAGGGGTGGATGACTTCCAAAAGGATAGTTTTGTGCATTCCTTGGTATTTACTATTTGTCAGTGGCTCTGACAACAACTGAATGTGTGTCTCAGTGTCTTAGCCCATCCTGGATAACTGCATGCTCTGTGTGGGATTCAGAGTCATCTCCTAATTTGCAAGCAGTCAGAGGTCACTGACAGTAGCCGTGCTGCAGAGAATGGAATGGCTAACTGAGGTACTCCATGAATGATTTCAGAGGGAAGTCCACTGGTGCCTGGCCTCATTGTAGCAGTGGAGTACCCAATGTTATCTTCCTGGATAATGACTATCAGACACTTGCCTATCCACCAGGTGACATACTACTTTGTAAATAAATTTACCTAATGAATTTTTCTTCTTCTCTCAATTAACATTTTCTGCCTGGTATCTACCTAAACTGTCTGCATATATTATTCTCTCTGCAGTTAGTACCTATGCTATTAAATGCATCTTTGTCATACTATGCCATAATGTTACTCTGATTCTTTTTTTTTTATTTTAGGCATTGCTACATTCCTTGTAAATAATTTTATGCTAACCAAATTTCTCAAACGTATTTGCTACTGCATTCTCAAAATACTGTCTTACCTTGTATATATTCCTATTGTATATTTCTCTCTGTTTTTTGTACTAATACATATCTTACAACTTGAATTGTTAGGTTATTCTTATCTTTTAATTACTTTCCTGGAGCTTTTTTCCTTGGGTCTCTGCTGAAAAAAGGTTCTCTGGGCCAAGTCGGATTAACTCGGTTAACAAATGTAAAAAATAAAAAATAAATAACCTATGCAGTTTTTTATCAATACCTGATGGCCTAATATTGTGAAATGCCTTGTCAAGGTCCTGATAAGTGGAGTGAGTCATATTCCCCTCATACATTGCATAGTTTAACAGTCAATGTGGTCCACAGATTAGAGTAGACATGATCTGTCCTTGATCAAAACAAACTGTGTTTGGTACAGTATCTGTAGGTGTACAACATTGTTTCTGATCATTTCCATGATAACTCATGTCATGGCTTTAAGTATCAGATGACTGAGAGATCTGGGGACAGTGCATGGCACTGCATGTTAGTTGTCCTCTGTGCAACTAACTATTGCAGGTACTTACATCGTGTTCTCCAAGAAAATAGTCATCCAGGGTGTCTGTGTCTCTACAGAGCACAGAAAAACAATGGAGGGAAAGGTAATATTTACACCTTGCGATGGTAAGGCAGAAGGTTTTACACGGGTATACTGCAGCTGGGCACTACTCAAGCAGTATGTACTGAAAGGACACAATTACCATGTGAAGAATGTGGAAAGCAAGGAAGTCTCCTGAATTGCTGGTGCTTGGCTACTACTAATGCAGCTCTCATCACAACCACTTTCTCCTTGGATACCATGCTACAATACTTTTTCTCTCAGCAGAAACAAAATGTTACTATGAAGCTCATGATGAGAAGCAGGACACAGCCTGTTAGTTCATCCACATAGTTGCCCCATGTCATGCAAGGCTCTGTAGGTTTCACATACCCCTTTCCAGATAGATACCTTGATTAGCAACCTGAGCAATCAGTTAATTTTGTTTGTATTATGCCTTCTGCTACAGGGTTGGTGGCATTTTACTTAGGTACTGACCAGATGTTGATTGGGAGCACAGCTGCAGTGTCACACTATAATGTGCAATGTCCAGTTACATAGATGTCTAGGGTTGCTATTTACCAGCTTAATGGTGGCTATCTGAATGACATGGCTCTGAGGCCTACTGCAGAGGAGTGGTCACCTTTGGCCAAAGTGTGTCAACCTGCCACATGTCCTAAGTATATCATACCATACAGTTATGTACCCGGAACATGACTATCTTCCCACATCATATCACGCAACATCCAGTTTGCTGTTTGGTTGTTTGATGGGCATTGCAAACTTGCAAGGCCAAAGTCATGTCTGTAAAGTTGAACACATCCTCTGTGCATGTAAAGACATCCATATCTTCACTGCAAGGAGTGCTTACTAAAACTGTGTTTCAGGCTGTCAACCCCAAGGGTGTAGCAGCATGATGCTAACTTATCTGGACTTGCACAGTGTCACATTTGTATGTGCGGTATTGCAACCAAGCCTAATAACAGCATTATGGTTAATCCAAGGGCCACATACCTGGCAAAGCATTGTAATCACACAACCATGTTATGGTGCACTGTCTGGTGCTGTGTTACCTTAGGGGAACTACATAAAGGTGACAACATGTTACATTTCAGCATCTGTCATAACACTGCCTCATGATGGCCTGTTGTGACATACACACAAGCATGACTATATTGCTAATGCCATTATCAATGAATGCTGATGAGAAGTGGAAAGTACTTCCATCCCTGTACTCCCATGTCACTCAAGCACTATGTGTGAAGACATGTGACTGTATTACAAACCTTGATTCCATGGTGTCTCACACATCAGTCAGTACATATGGCAATGATCACTTTGCCAACATGCACAGCTCACCTCCTGCTGTACCCACACCCACAACACACACACCTGCAGGTATTGAGCTCCTTACCAGACACATTCCCAAACAGACACCTCAGAAAACCATATGCAAGCTCAGTACACATAATCATACCTCTGGTGACTACAGTACACATAATAGCTCCTGCATCACTGTCTCACCAGTCAAACACCTGAGGCAAGCCACAAAAATGAAACCTATTATTCATAGATGACTACATCATGAGACACATGGATGTCTGTGTCATCAGGCTACATATGGGAAAGGTCACAATTAGCTGTCTGTGGGTTGACACAATATGCCATACCACACATTGATGCAATTCAATGAATATCAGGTAACGTACTGATGACATCATAGTTCCTGCAGGTGTGTATGACTCGGGACATATGTCACTGGACTGTATGCAGACACATGACTGAGCTGCAACACTCTTGTGTCTCTCGTGGGTATGCCCATAGCTTCCAGCTGCATTTGCCCTCACCTAGGATGATGACTCAATTTTTTTTTCTTTCGGATTTTCCTGGTTAGGGATCGCCACAGTGGAACTCCAGTCCGCTAATGATTGGCAGTAGATTTTTATGCACTGAGTTGCCAGCCCTGATGCACAACCTTTAACGAAGGTGCGCCCATTCACACATGTCTCCACACAGAAAATGCTTTAGCTGAGAATCGAACAGGACAACGTCTTACTGTGAGGCGACAACGCTACCACAGCACCACCACTGCAGGTAGGATGATGAAAAATTATGGATGGCAATAATTGCCTTAGCGTGTGGTGTCATTGTAAGGGGATCCACTACATGTCCATCTGGGATGACTTGTTCAACACACTTCAATGCTCTGCCAGAGATGGTCTTCATCTGTCACCCTGGGATGTTGAGTACTAGCCAAGGCTGCTGACACTCCCATAGTGCATCTAATAGGCATTGTCTAGAGGGAAAACTTTCCTATGACAATGCCATCTTCATATAACATCACGGTTATGCTGCTACACGCTAGGAATGGCAACACTAAACCCCACTGTGTGGAAGGTGTCCCCACCTTGTAATATGCAGACATTTGTACAGTCACAGACACCTGGCTCAAGGCTGTGGACAGTACCACACTCATACCAGACAACACGTCCTTCCACACATGCAGACCTCAAACTGACATTTTGCAAGATAATACAGGTGGTGTATACATATTCTGTAAGGATAGATACACATGCAGATTGGTGAACACTGTGATTTCCCAGAGACACCGCAGATGCAATTCATGGCTGGATGGGCACCTAATCAAGCCATTGCCAGCTACAGGAGCAGCTCCATGAATCCACACACCCATTGTGCTTATTTGAATGTACTTGTGTCTATCAAGATATATCAGTACACCATGGCTTGGGGTGACATTAAGTAACCACCAACTGTGTTGGTTATTTGTGCATAAGCCCATTTGCCCAAAGGTTAGTCCACATCCTTCACTATAATGCCCTGGACCAATGGTGTGACATCCCCACAAGGGGAGCACATGTACAGCATCAGATGTTTACCAATATGAGTGACCACTGCAGCCCCTCCACTGTGAGGTCCTCCCTGATGAGATCTGACCACAGATCAGTATTAAAACTAAGTTTCACACCTACACCCCCCCATGCAGAAAACATAGTAATAAATGTCAACAAACCGATTTATTGCCTCCTATGAGAAGGTTTACATACCTTGCCTGCACCTCCCCCCTCAGATGGGACAGGCAAATATGCAGAGCTCTAGATCAATACTTTATGCAAGCACCAGTCCAAGCAGATAGTGTTGTTGTGACATTTTGCAGACACAGTATGTGACAAAATTAGCCTCCCCCACAAAGGACAACCACAATGCACAGTGTAGCTACATGTGTAACCTCAGAGGAAAGGGCCAGATTGTTGGTTAACTCATACTTAATGATAACACATATAATGAGTCTATATGCATAGCTAACATTTTGTCCCACAGGTTCTGAGTCAACTTCACTCCCCTGACCCCATCATATGTGTCACATGACATCCCCACAACCTGTCCCATACCATTTATATCTACAGAGCAGGTTGTAAATGGCCTGTCTGTGGGGGAAACACAGCATCTATTAGATATGCTAATATCCCAGGCTGTGTCCTACATGGGATCCAACAAGGATTACTAACATCATTGGGAACTCCTTGCATTTGTACTGTAACAACTGGCTTCACCCCAGCTGACTGGACAATGGCAAGTGTTATCCCCTTGTACAGAGGTGGTGCATCCACTGAACACCACAACTATCAACCTATTTGCCTGTGTAGCCATATCTGTCAGCCCATGGAGCAGATTATCATGGAACAGATCAGCAAAGATATATGTAATCAACAGACAATTGACCATACACAGTTTGGATGTCTGAAAGGAAGATCATGTCTACTAAACCTGGTGGACATGTCTGAAGCAGTCACCAAGGACGTGGATGAGGGGACATAAGGGCAAACAACCCCCTAAGTGACTCACTGATGAAACATATACTCAAAATAGGTGAAGCCACCTCCAATAGCTGAGCTGTAAGCAGCAGTATTCAACAAGGCTCAGTCCTGTGTCCTCTATTGCTTGGAATCCATTTAACCATGGTACAAGCAATACCTGAATGTCTGTGGCTGACAACGTTGCCTCATGCCTGCAAACTGTGAGCAGTCATACAATCTGTGAGCTATGTCAATATCCTGCAAGAGAGTATTGCTGAACAAATGCCTGTTAACATACTAATGGCCATAAACCCCATGCAGATATCTATGTACTATCATTTCCATCTGCAACACCTATGTTTCTGGTAAGTAGCGCATTAGTAGCAACACCTCATGTACATACTGAGGGGTAATAGAACTGGGCACACAAGCTTGGCCAAACAGGTTTACACCTAATGTACCTTAGGTCACCATGTCTCCCCAGTGGTAAGAAGGGAATTGTATGTCATGCCTGAAGGCACTGTCACTTGAAAGTAATGTAGTCATAACCTCCATATACTCTTACCTCAGCATGCCAATATTTGAGTGCAATGGCCATTTTTAATGTACTTTTTCAAGCACTATTACTGGCAATTGCACACAACACAATGGTCACTCACAAGGGAACTTCATGTCTTCAGTATCTGTCCAATGGGGATCATCTAAAATCACTCTTATTGTAGCCTGTGGCATACAGAATACTCAGAGGTGATCTCTGCCTTGCATACAGGACAATGTGTGACACTGTTTAAGTGTAAATGCTGTATATCTGTAGGTGGCATTGTACATGACTTACTCACTGTCAGGACATTAACCTGGCATGTGACATTGCTAATACATGCTGGTGGAAAAAATCTGTCTAGCAGTCTTTCAGAAACCTTTGAAACAGAGTCCTGCATATTGGCAAACAGAGCACCTTACTGTGCCTCATCAGATGTCATCTGTATGATTGGCTGGGTGACTGTCACTTTATCACATGGCTTCTGCCTGTGTCCCTCATGGATAGGGGCAATATTTGCTGATTGTGCAAATAAGGGTAAAAACTTGGCTAGGATTGTAGGGGCTCTAGGGCCACTAGACTACTAAAGTTGAAAGATCCCATGATTTCATAAGCCAGTCTAACAGCCACACACAAACCTGGCTACACTGAGGATAGCAACAGTTCCAATTAATGTTTGCAGGACACTGCACAGTACACACACAGTCCAAGTTGACTGCAAGAAGATTAGAACACTTATCTGTCTAATGGTACACACTACACATCACATTATGCAATGCATGCGTCACACTTCAAGTCTACTATTAGTCTCTCTTTAGGACATCTTATATTTGATGACATCAGCAGGCCTTGTGGTGGTCAGGCATTTGGAGGTGCACATCTTCTGCTACAACCAAAATACTGCAAAACCCTACCCTCTTTCTAAGTCACTGAGGTGATCATATTTATGCCATATGGAAATGCACACACACACACACACACACACACCCACACACACACACACACACACACACACACACACACACACACACACACACACACACACACACAGACACCAAGTGGCCTGGAGTAACATTAGAATCCCTAGCTATCTAGTCTTACACACTACAGTACTTAACATATACACCATGGCTTAAGTCTGACATTATAATGACAGCTGGTAGTCTTAAGGTAGATGACATCAACAGACCTTGTAGAAGAGGGCAGTTTAGAGGCCAGCATCAACTTACAGGGACAAAAAGGGCAGAACCATTGCAGTTTGGTAGTCAATGAGGTATTCACAATTGTTTTGCAAGAGGATGCATGCACACACACACAGAGTGGCCTGGACTGAGATTAAAACTCTACCTATCTAGTTTTACACACTATAAATCCCAGTACTTATCTCACATGTCACGGCTTACATGTGACATTACAATAGCAGCTGGTCGTCTTAAGGTAGATGGCATCATCAGGGCTTGTAGAAGAGGCCAGTTTGGTGAATGGCATTAACTTACAGAGACAAAAAGGACAGAACCATTGCACTGAGGTATTCACATTTGTTCTGTAGGGGGATACATACACACACACACCAAGTGGCCTGGAGTGAAAATTAGAACCCCAACCTATCTAGTCTTGCACACTATAGATCACAGTACTTATCGCACGGACCACGGCTGACATCTGTTGATATATATATATATATATATATATATATATATATATATATATATATATAAATAGTTGCAGGCAAACTACTTGTGGATTACATAAACTAGGCTTGTGTTGAACGGTGTCTGTGGCCCGCAGAGTGATATTGCTTTGTACTGTTATCAGCATCTATTAGCCTAGCAGTCAGATAACTGTTATTTCTCCTAGCTATGTGGCTACAGTTACCAGCTTGGCCATATGTGGCTGGTTGCATTTGGATGGACAAGCCTGTTGGCAGAAATAATGTGCCCCATCCATGCATGGGTATACAACATTATACATTACACCACCTGTTCACCTGTTGCTGTATCTGTGATGACATCTAGCAGGCACAGGGGTCTGTAGGTAAGTGCATTATGTACTGTTGAGCCCTTGTTTGGATTCTTTGAGCAACATTATAGATGTGTCATAGTGTAGTTTTACTCACAATTATCAGGGTATGTAGGACAATACAGACATCCACACACATATTTATGTATATAAAAGGGATGCATATATAAATGTAGATGCATGTGTAGACTAAGCTGTATGTTTATATATATATATATATATATATATATATATATATATATATATATTCATACATACATAGAGATAGAGGTACTATGAGAGAGAGGGATAGTGACAGACAGATATATATGTATGTGTGTATGTAGAAACATATCTATATATAACAGGTTATTTTGAGCAAGGAGTAACAGAATTGGACTCTAACTGTATGAGCCTGCCCAGTGGGATTCTCACTACTTATAAACTGACTCCAGCCCACACCTACCTGCACTTCAGTCTGAGATTTTGTGTGTTATAGATAATGACATCTGTCCCTGTTTCTGCAGTACTGCACTTCACTCAATTTGTCCATGGCATTCTCCAGCTGTCCGATGTAATTAATATGAGACAGAGATTCATAATATTACACCACACAGACTGACAGTCTGTAAAAACACCAAAATAATAATACCTCACATCCAAAAGATGTGGATACTTGAAGATTAGAACCATCAATGCCATCACACATGCAAGCTTCCCTAGTTCACTAAGCCACACAAGCTTTCTGACAGAGAGGGATCATTCATCACACACTCAACAGCGTAAATATGTATATTGTTATTCCTGCATTAAATACAACATACACCGTATGATCACTTTCTATGTTACTGCCCTGAGACTACCTAGACTGCTGATATACCATTGATGAGTTACTGTTAAAGCAGTTATATGGGAACACTGCTGTGCTGGGGATGGGGGAACAACACCACATGTTCTGCTGGGGTGTACAGAAGTCCAACTATCATGTCACTCCACTGTCTAACATCTCCCTTGACTGCTGTACTGTATATTCCATGCATGAGGCTAGTAAATCTTAAATGACACATGATAGTAGACTGGGTATCTTTCGTCCCATGTGGATGTTACTTCTGTCCAAATAGCCCACTTTATTTACTTGCATAAATTTTGCAGATCCATACATACAATGCCATATCATAATAATCCTTACAAGTACTATGTAGGTTAGAGACTTACCTTGCAAATGGACCAGTTGACAGAACTGTAGTTCATGGCTGACTCTCCCTAATGTAAGCAGTACACAGCCAATACATGGAATGGATAGGTACAGGTTGTGTGGGTTGCCTGGCATCAGTTTTAATTACTGCACATGAGTAGGAGTATGGTGTCAGTCCCTAGGTCCCCAGGTTGTCAGTGAGTGTGCTATGCATTGTTTCCTAGCCAAAGCCAGGGCATACTGAGCATACCTACGTCTGCCTTCAGGGAAATCAGCAGGGTGTTCCTCCTCCAAGTCCTCCTGTGACTGTGGCTACAGTGACCTAGGCACTGTTGGGGGCCTATGTATCCCTTCCCTTTGCTGATCCTGCTACAGCTGTGTCCACAGGAACAAATTGTGTAGCATAGCACATAATGTGAATATATGTGCACATATGGCTGGACAGTACACCAGAACCGTGACTTCAGAAGCCCAAATGCACACTCTATGATGTTCCTAGTTTGTGCATGTGCCTAATTATGGCATTCTTCCTTGACTGTGTGTGCATTTCTGATGGGTGTTGTGATGCCCGTGCCCTGGCCCAGCAATCAAGGAGCCTCAATCCTCTCCACTAACACCACAGAGGGAGTCTCATATATGAGGAAAGGATAACAAATACACACAGTAAAGTGCAATTTCCCATAAGAGCACACAGAGATCACAGTCAGTCCGGGACTGGTTGCTCCCTTGCTTTCCAGGTCCCCAATAAGACTCTCCACTGGTACAGCTATAGGGTCCAAAAAATCTCCAGCACCCTCTCTGTCCAACCAGTGCTTCATGTTCCTGCCCAAGTAGCTGACACACACACACTTTGAGATAAGAGTTTAAACAACCACACAGACACTTCTGGGGAAGGCTGGCACAGGTTCTCCAGCTGTCCAGTTGTGCCCCTTTTACCCAGACTATACGGTAGTACCCTGCCACCACCCAGCTAATAATTATCAGCTACTCAAAGGCCCTTAAAAGGGTGTCCAATTATTACTATGCAATTTTATTATCCAATTTGTAGTATGACTAAACAGTCTCAAGGCTTATTAGAGTGACCTGGTACAGGATCCATATATACATACAATGTACTCTAGAGCTTAATTAATCTCTACACAAACCAGCCACAGTTAAAAGTTTTTAAAATATTTAATAATAAATAATTAAAACCACAAGGCAATACTTCCTACTAAACCGTCAGTGCTAGTCAAGAGTTCAGAGATCACACAGAAATACTTAAAAATAATTCAGTGCTACAGTTCTGACATCACAGAAAAACACAGTCTAATCTTTCTAGTTCTAGCTATCTCAAAAAGAAAACACAAATCTAAGACAACTTACATAAGACAACAGACAGAGTGCTGATGAGTTGGATGGTCAAGACAAAAAATGCTTAATGCCTTCTGATTCTCTCTGTTTAAATTGCTATTGTAGTTCTGATAAACATTAAATCATTCTTTTTCACTTTCCTGGAGTTCCCAGGCTACACATTAACTGCATTTACATTCTTAACATCTCCCTTTTATTATCTTGCAGCTGGTGAGGAACAGAGCAATAAAAATACATTTGCATGTTTAAATCTAGCAATTTAACTCATGGTTAAAACAATAGAAAGGATTTCTTCATCTAGACTTTTCAGCACCACTGTCTACTTCAAAGGGTCACCACATGCTTTACTTTGGTCAGTAGCGTGCACTGTTGTCACATTTATTTCCAGTTCCATATGTAGCAGTATTTCTTTACATTTAAGACAACAAGCCTGAAGTTTACATTCATATTTACAAATGACAGAATTATCTGCAAAATTCTATCTGGCTAGGCTGGCAGCCTCCAGACTTCTCTACCAGTCTTCACAGCTGTCATCATCCATGGTTTCAGGGCATAGCTAGCATCCCTCAGTAAATGACCGTGTGGGATGCCCCCCTAGCAAACATCTGGTACAACTGTGTTGTGCACCAGATGTGGGAGTCATGATAACTGCCAGAGCTGCCAGCACACACATTCAGGATAATCCCCTGGGCATTGCACATGACCTGGCAGTTGATGGAGTGGTACCCCTTGCGGTTTACGTAGACCCTACCCTGCTCACCATGTGGTGCCTTGACGTACACATTAGTGCAATCTATGGCACCCAGTACTTCAGGGTAGTGTGCTACATGGCAGTACTGTTGCATATTTTTGGCCCTCGCCTCAGGGGAGAGGGAAAAAGATATGAGCTTACTGGCATGTGGTAGCATAGCATCCAGGAACTGGTGGAGACCCCCATCATGTCCCCGGATGGTCTTTGGAAAGTACCTGTAGCTAGTATCCTCAGGGCTATACATACCTTGGTTTCCACTGGGATGGGTTCCCCTCTGTTGACTCTAGGTCTGAGCTGAGGGTGGCAGAACACAGTGAGTTCCTGTAGTATGTCCCTGTTCAATCTGTAGCTGTCTACAGTCTCCATCTCATGTAGCTCCTGGAAGGTTACCCTGGGCCTGAATGCACTTCTCCTTCTCTGTCTAGGCCTATTGTCAACAGCACCAGCAACACTGACTTCAACATCTAGCACATACAGATCTAGCAGACTTGCACAGCCCCTAGCATTATCTCACTTAAAATTCCCAAGTCTGTACTCCAATGGTCCAGAGTATTGGGGGAAAATCAGAATCTAGGGTGTATGCATACTTTATACAGGTCTGCTGTAGGTTCAGAATGTGAGATTGGATAACTATGATGCATTTCAGCTGTACACAATATAATTAAACTCATTTAATGGCCCTATTTAGTGCGTGACCTGCTCTGCTGCACAAACACGTGCACCCGAGCTTAACTCATCCACTCCAATGGAACTCAGGAAATTTGCACTGTAATTTCCAATGGGCAGAGCCTAAGCCTTTTGACATAATCAAATTATGTCCTCACATTTCAAACAAATGTTCACATCTCTGGAACCACAGGGGTTATGAAAGAAGTGTAAATGGCAAACTCTTCAGCACAAACTATTTAATAGTGGTAGTATTCTTTAGGTTCTGGGTCTTAAACTGAATTGTATAAGTCACAGTAAACACAGCAACAATTACATTTGTAATATTTTGTAAACAGCTTACAATATCTCAGTAATCATTCCGGTTACACACGGGTCTATATTAGATCACAGAACACTTAAAAAAGCAAACGATGATTACACACGGGTCTATATTAGATCACCGAATGCTTAAAAAAGTGAATGGTGATTAATCGACCCTATGTAAGTGAAAGCTTAAAATATCGAAGCAACAGAAAGCCGATTTTTTTCCTGGGGAAAGAATTTGGTTGTCCGTTTATGTTGCTAAGGTATTTTCAGTGCTGTGGTGGAAAGTTGCGTATCGTGTTCAGGTAAGTGTGTGATAGTGTGGATGTGAGTGTTAGGGCGGGTTAGGTGAGTTAGGGTTAGGGCTCGGGTTAGGTATGTGTGAGATTGTGTGAATGTGAGGGTTAGGTGCGGGTTAGGTGAGTTAGGGTTAGGGAGTGGGTGAGGTGAGTGTGCGATAGTGATGGACCTTAGGGTTAGGGTTTGAGTTAAGGTAAGTGGATAGTTAGTGGTGTGTGTATAGTTTAGTGTAGGGTTAGGTGTCAGAATTTAGGTGTATGTGTGTTGATTGCTATTTGTTTGGTGTGCTTGTGTTGTGTGTATGTGTTTTGGAACAGCGATTTTTTTCCCTAGGAAAAAAAATGCTGTTCTGACAGTTCAAGATTGTAAGCTTTCGCTTACATAGGGTCGATTAATCACTGTTCGCTTTTTTAAGCATTCGGTGATCTAATATAGAACCTTACACACATACTGTCAGCAGCATTTTATTCATCTAGCTGAGAGCTTTCATATGAGGCTAAAGAGTTCTGTCTGTGTTACTTGGTTGTTGAGATATTTAGAAAAATGTGAAAATTATATCTATACAAATTTAATATCATAAAAATAACAGTTAATATCTATTTACCTGTACTAGACAGAGGTAAAATATTAATGCAGTTAAATTTGTCATTGTGTAAGCGTTAAGATGAAACCTTTTAAAACGTTGTACATAGCATGGTTTTGGAATTATTGAAGCAAATATGAACAAATAATATTTGATGACTAGAGGCATTAGTAGGAGTTAACTGCAGATGAACCTGGAGATGTCACTCCATGTAATGAGTTAAAAGAGCCTAGAAGTGGTAGGACCCCCCCCCCCCCCGATGTCAGCCATATCCTGTGCAAACATCAACATTTTCTAAGAGCCTACATAAAGGGGATATGTGGACATGATTACTCCTTTTTGCTATTCAATAAATTCATTTAATTTGCATACATATCCATGCTGACAGCTTGGAAACTACATGCTTCATAGCTTTATGACTTTAGCAATAGTAACAATGCACAATTGTACGGACCCGAAGCAAGATCCTATATTACATTTCTGTCAAATATTATAAAATCCTTTTTTTTCCCTATTTTTTTTATTTTTCTATTAAGCACGTTTGCGCACTGCAGCTCATAGCTCAAACATGCTGAGATTATTAAAAAAATTATTAATTTAACTTATTCCCTTCCTCTTTCTGACATCCACAATCATTTTTGCTCATATGTGTATGTAGTATAACATTTTTCAGTGGATTTCTGTCCACATTTTTAAAGTTTTATATCCACTTTTGACTGTTTAAACTCCTGTAAGCAAAGTTTTTCTATGTATACTATGGACACTGACACAGAGGCTGAACAGAAGCCTTTCTGCTTGTTGAATCGCTCAACCTGCCTCATTTACACAACATTCACCTGCTTATGACGTGATTTGCATGCCATGGAATTTTCTGTGTTTGCACGTGCATGCACACCTCTCAGCAGTGCTTACTGAATTTATAAATGTTCGTGGCTGCCATGATGCCTACACATAAAAAAAAAACATGTAGGCTTTATTGAATTCCCCCCTTTGTCTATAGATTCCACCTCAAATATGATCATTTCACCTATCATCTGTCTCTGTTCTAAAACTACCTGTATTTATAAAGGCAGCACTTCTTTTACTAATAGAAAAGGTCCTGGGGATAAAGAACACCCCTACTTACCTAGTCCCCCAAAATATCTTCCCCTTTATAGACATTCCTTCATTTATTGCCAGATCAAAGGTGGGGGCATCATACAGCATTTTAACCCACTGTCTAAAATCCTCTCCTAATCATCTTTTTTGCAGTACCCTCAAATAAGAACTCCCAAGTCACCATATCAAAGAATTTGTTGATGTCAAAATTTTTAAGGAAGTTAAGTTCCACCAATTATCTATAGTCTGCTTACCTTTTAAAATAAATGTTGGTACAGTCTCTACATTTTGGGCAGAATTTCATCAAGCTTCTTCACCAGAATGTTTACATCTAAAGTTAGGAAGAAAATTGATCTGTATTTAACCAAATCTGTTCAGCCCCCCACCCCCCCATCCTTCTGTATTACAATAATTCTGGCATGTTTCATGCCCCATTAAATTATTTGCCTTTTCCATATCTGCATATAATGACCTAGTGTTACTAGTACCACTTGTTTCTTTCCCCAGTTACAGATTTCAGGAGTGAATCCATCAATGTCTGGGACTTTGCCTCTGTTTATATTCTGTATAGCCTTCTGAATCTCCTATAATATAATGGACATATTCAATTTACCCTGGTCTTTCTCACTTACTAACTTTCCATTCCTTGCATTCTGTAACCATTCTGTTATTTGCCCACTCCCCCATTATTTTGATATATTTCTTCAAAATATGTAGTAAATATATCCTATTTCATTTGGTGAGGTTAGTACCTGCCCAACTCCATTCTTTATACTGTCCACATATTGTTACGTATGTTTTTCTTTATAAGCCCATGTAATGTGCTTAACACACCACTCCCCTCGCAATCCACATAAGTTGCTTTTTGTTATGCATTCTCTCTCTGCCTGTGAAATTGTTAAATGCTCTAATATCCCTTTTAGTTGTGCATCTCTTTTCTAAGAATAAATGGACTGTTTCCATCTCATGGGATTGAGTTTCAATCTATCTTCCTATCCTTTTATTTTATTTGACAGTAATTGCCTATTTCTAGCTTCTTCTGCTATTAAGCAAGCTATCAGTGTTGTCTTCAACCCCTCCTGCCATAGGGTATGCAAATTGTCCTTTATGGTCATTATCTATTTATGTGTCACTTCTCTGGTGTAATGTTTTGAAATTTTGTACAATTGTTCTGTTGTAAACGTGGAACTTTTCTCCTCAGGCTTCTGCTGAAAAAGGACCTTTGTTCAGTTGGACTTTTCCAGTAAACAAAGAAGTAAATAAATAATAAGCATATCTTCTCCCTTGATTTTTCTTGTTTTTTTGTTCTACACTTGTACCAAGGTCATCTCCATGAACTTGAACTATCTTGTCTCTGATTCAGCACTTTTGTCAGAGTTACTGGGCACGGTCTGAAATGTGTCTGATTAGTATGTCCATGTGTATCACTTTTGCCTGGTCATTCTTACTTAAAAGAAAATAGTACAATCTATCTTCGTCATCCTCAAAACAGTAAATCATACCAACCTACATCATCCTCCAAATCTCTGTTTGATTGTGTTCACTTATCTTTTCCTTCAACCCTTGCTGATGTATCTGTTCTGTTTTTATTTATTTATGTATTTTTTTATTTATTTTTCCTTTGTTGACTGGGTTAGTCCCAGTAGACTAGTAACCTTTTTTCAGGGGAAACCTGAGGTAGTATTTATACTACTAGGGGAAAGTTGGCCTCAGCAATGAGGAAATCCCCTCTACTCTTTTTCTTTTAGGGGCCATGGGATCCTTTACATCCACCTGAGCTACCACCAACCTAAGCAGATGGGGCCTCAGTTTAATGTCTCATATGAAAGAAGGCACACTCAGGAGTGCAGAACCCCATATGCTGCACTGCAGTGTTAGCAATTGCTCTACCAACCAATCCAATTCATGTCTTAAAGTAACATTAAACTCACTCTACTTGTATACCTCCTTCATTCACTGTTCCTTTGCAATTTTTAAACAAGTCTTTAAAAAAATGTTTGGGTATTAACTATTAAGGACATGTATATTACCTGTCACAATTTTACTGCTCTGAATTGAGCCTAGCCGTATAATCCATCTCCCCATTTTGCTTACTTTATATATTTCACTTTTAACTTTTAAACTTTTATGAAATATAATCACAAGCCTTATGGTTCACTACCATATCTTTGAATTCCTTTTGTTGCAACTTGTGTACCTCTCTGATCTTTAGTTTGGTATCCTGTAGAAGGACTACTTCAATGGTAAAGTTATATGTTTGTTGAGCAGCTTTGGAGTGAGAATTTAATGTTGCATTGAGCTTTGCTACAATGTTTTGCACTGTGTGAGCCTGTGGAGAACTTTTCAGGGCTCTTTTTTCCCTTTTTGTTCACTGTGGTCTGATAGTGGAGTGGGTGCAGGGCAGCTCGACCCTCTGCAAAAAGATTTCTATGTGTTTTTCTTTTAATGGTTTTTCAGGTCATCACTTTTGGCACATGATTTGCGATGAATGGTGAGCCAAAAAAAAACATGATTCGCATTTGAGTAAGGAAAAAGAAACTCTACTTGAACATTTAAATGTTTTAAATTCTGAAAAAAAATGTTTACATTTTATGAAATGAGAATACCCTCCTACATTCCAGGATAAGAAATTAATATGCATTTGTCATCTGTTACATCCTGCTTTCCTTATCTCATAGTAGAACTCCTATGACCATTCCCTAATCCTAGTATGAGTCAACTGAGTCAATTTGTTTTGTAATGAAAGTAGAAATGAGCAGGTAATCTCATTTCATATCCCCTTTCAACACCAGCTGATAGTCCCTTCCCTTAGTATGTACATGTGTTCTTTTACCGTGAAAGGCATGTGAAAAGAAAAAACTAATTATTTAAGACACATTATATCTGCTAACAGAAATGAGCTTGAAATTAAATTAAATCAACATGACTTACTTTATTAACATTATACAGTCATACAGTCACTGCATTACATTTGAATAACCAGCAAAACATGCTGCAGATGATATCATGGAAAACCTAAATTTAAGTCTTTGCTATGCATGTGCCTCTGAAAAGCAAATTCGTTTTTCCATAATAAATTGTACATGAAAAATCAAGCAATGATATTTTATACAGGAAAGAAAATGAGAGACAAAAGCAAAGTGACAGGACTGGGAGCAGTTGAAATTCTGTACTATTTGTTTCATTGGAGATAGCAGAGATAATTAAAAATGTATTCCATGTAAAAAAAAAAACTAATATTTATTTAGTTAGTTGCTATTTACTTTCTTCATAGCAGAAAGGGACTCCAAATGTACACATTCATAAGCTTTCTGTCCACTGCAGATCCAAACATGAATAAGTTAATGAGGACTACCTATTGCATTTCCAAACCCCAGAACTGTAAGTCATGGAATGACAGAAGAAAAAAAGCAAAACAACAGGAGAGCAGTGAATACTAAAAATCACTGTTCTACTTTAAAGTTGTTTTATTCATGCATAACCAGTGGTGGGGAGGTTGTGCCCCCTATCCAAGATCACCATAACTTGGAGAAAAAATTAATAGTCTGAGACACATAGATCTCTTGCTTAATATATGTAGTCCATATTTTTGCATATTCAGTGTCACCGTTCAAGAATGTACAGTTAAGACCCTTGGATGTCAGAACTGTTACTGAAAGTGAGAGCTGGCTTTTTTGATTGTAAAAACATTTTTTATTGAAAGGAAAAAAAAAAAAACGTTTTTTACATTAGTGAACAGACAAAAGATATAATTTGCATCAAAGTGATATAAATACCGACAAATTTATGAGACAGCTGGCTTTGATTTTCCCCCATATCATTTCCAGAACTGAGAAAGACAGCTTAGCAGGTAATCTTCCGTAGTGCGGCATATGTCAGTGACCCGAGCCTGGCCTTGGGATGCTTTGCACTAAAACCAATCAGCTAGATCTCTCAGGGCTGTGTCTTTGTAATGTCTGCTGCATACATTATATATTTAATATGGTCCTTCAGGTATGCTGTCCTTCATATGATATGTTAAAGTGAGGTCCCATGTGAATGAAGTAGTAGTAGTTCAAGTGGATTTAAAAGCTCCCAAGACGCCTGTCAAAAAATAGAGTAGGCATATCTTCCTAGAAATCATGCCAAAAAGTAGTGTGTTAAGTTGGTTAACAAAAGTAAATAAAATAATACACAGCAATAATACTCTGGCATGTTCTGAATCACCTTCTTTTCCACTTATGTTACTGCATTTGCTTCCTTCAAAATTTAAAGGTATAATCCCAGAGACATACCTTTGCAACTCAGGTTAAGGTATTGGTGCTTCTTTGGGGCTAAGACACAACTTATCACATATTTGTGGGTTTCTCTCATCCATTAATCGTCTTCACTCTTGTTGACAGTTATTATAATCCTTCATTCTTCCTAGGTATTCTGGTTGCTGGCAGAGGTAACACTTCTGAGAATTCTACCTCCATACCTCTAACCTATCATTTCTTTGCCACCTTCTTATCCCTGATTGTTGCTACCAAATTCCCCTTCTTTGACATATCGATATTTATATTCACGGCAACACAGATCGACTCTTCCCTCTTAGTGTCCATAATAGTCACCTCCATCATGTCTTATTAACTGTAATGACTCTTAAATTCTTAGATCAGCTTCACTGTATTCTGATTCCTAGTGCATCCTTGCCAAGTCTCTCAATCCCCCCAAAAAACTTTTCTTTGATCTCATTTCCTTCCAGCCTTACTGTCATCTGGTGCTAGCTTTCCATCCCGCAATATTTTCTACTCCATAACTATCCTTACTATCCATGCTAACTATAGCTTTCTCTTGCAATACGTTTCTTAAGATCAATCCTAAATTTTTCATACCTGGCTAGCCTTCTTCTCTGCCTCTGTCCCCTTGTCCTCATTTATTAATTTATTGCAATTTGTTTGCCAGTAAAGTCTGACTGAATAAATTGTATCCACTTTCAGTGGAAGCTGAGGGAGAAAAGTCCCACAAATAAAAGAACAGAAAATACACACACACACACACACACACACACACACACACACACACACACACACACACACACACACGCACGCATGACACACACACACACACACACACACACACACAAATATATATATATGTGTGTGTGTGTGTGTGTGTGTGTGTGTGTGTGTGTGTGTGTGTGTGTGTGTGTGAAAGTAGATATCATATTACAATATACTGTAAATACATAAATACAAATATTAATACATATATGCCATGTATAGTAATGCACATATACCATCATTAAAACAAGATAAATACAATATGTAGTACTGAAATGTGTTGACATTAAAAGTATGATAGTTTATTATTCACTCATAAAGCAAATGCCAGAGTGGATATGGAGGACTCAAGGAAGCCGTGGATGAGTGAGAAAACGTTTTTTAGATGTAATAAGTTGGGTAGATATGGATGGCAGGAGAAATAATGAGTCAATGCAAGAGAAAGGGAAATAAGTGTGACAAATAGAAATAAGGAAAATGAGAAAATAATGTATAAAGGTATTAAAGGAGAGGGAGCTAAAATGTTAGCCAGGAGAGCAGTAAGTGCAAATCCAGGAGTCAGAGAAGAATCTTTACTAGCAGTTTAAATAAATCAGTGTTATATATAGACCTGAATGGTGCTGAGATTATGCTTTGTCAACTTGAATTTTGTACTTTGTGCTCTGCCTCCCTTCCCTCTGACTCCAGCACTACCTCCACCTGCAATTTCACTGACAAGTCATGTGCTACCTGCTGTCCTGCTGTCCTGCTGCTGTTGATTCCAGTATCTTCACCTCTGGCCATCCTTCCCCTTCATCATTCTTTACCCCTGTCTGCACCAGTCCTTACACCTTTTTGTTTCCTTCTTGTAATCTATTTTTTCTGGGTACCTTTCCCACTTATGCCCATATTCTCCTTTATTGCTTCCTAGCCATCACTTCTCCTTCTGTTTTTTTTCCCAGTGTCTGCTAGTGCTTCTTTTTCCTACTTCCTTCTACCACCTGCCAGGCTACCTGCTACTTTTCTTTCACCTGTCCTATTATTATCCTTACCTCTAAAGTTCTAATGTTCACCTTCACATATGACCAGCTAAGCCACTTTATTCTCCAATGCCATGTTTTCATCTGAAGTGCCACATTTTTCTGAAGACCTGCCACACCAGAACTGTCTGACGGAAAAGCTTTCTTCATACCATGACCACCTTGAAGCTTTCTTCATACCATGACCACCTTAAAGGTTTCTTCATACCATGACCACCTTAAAGCTTTCTTCATACCATGACCACCTTGAAGCTTTCTTTATACCATGACCACCTTAAAGCTTTCTTCATACCATGACCACCTTGAAGCTTTCTTCATACCATGACCACCTTGAAGCTTTCTTCATACCATGACCACCTTAAAGGTGTCTTCATACCATGACCACCTTAAAGGTTTCTTCATACCATGACCACCTTAAAGCTTTCTTCATACCATGACCACCTTAAAGCTTTCTTCATACCATGACCACCTTAAAGCTTTCTTCATACCATGACCACCTTAAAGCTTTCTTCATACCATGACCACCTTATCTTCATCTTCCCCTCTCCTTTACTCATGCCAGTACTACTGTTCTCATTTTGATCGCTTCCCTTCTCAACCTCTTCTTTTCCAGTTTTAAAAGTGTGTGTGCGTTTCTTGACCAGTGCAAAACACCAATCCATGCGGACTGTTTTGAGGTTCAGCCCAAGGTTACAAATATAAAATCAAACAGCCATACATATGAGCTTATATGCATCAGGAAAAATATGAAAACATTAAAATATGAACCACAAGCAGCTACTGTGATAAAACAATTTATCATGCATTAAGCTAGTTTTTACTATTTTAGGTACTCTTTCTTGTTTGTGGTAACAAGTTTCACACAGGTTAGATAGGTAGTTAAATATAAAAGAAGCACATGATATTTAATTATTCCAACAATACCTAACCCAAAATCAGTAAAAGAAGAAGCACTAGTAGTTATGTATTCAAAATGAGGTGTCCTACACATACCTCTCAACCTGGAAAAATCAAAAATCTGGACAAAGCCCCAAGAAAATTAGGTACAACTGGCCAAAGCTCTGTATGCTGATTAACATAAAATTTGCAAATATAATTATGTAACCTACCCCACCCAGTCCAATGGAATTGTGGGATACCAGCATTCAAATGCAAATTGAAGAACAGACAAAATATTAAACAAAATGTAATCAGAATAGTGTTTTATTTAAACATTTGATTGTGTATCAAACTTTGAACTTGTATAAAACTAAAATGCAATTGTCTTTTATAAAATTAAAATTAACTGCATTGAATCTAGAGAGATGTTGAAAGCTGGCAAGCAACAGCAGTTGTAGAAAATCAGAAAAAAAAGGGGCGGTTGATGACAATTTAATTCCAGTCAAGCTTGCATTGCACTAGTTAGCCAACAGGTTCAAAGTTAGTAGGTATCTCCTTCAAAGGAGGACATTCTCAAGACTGCAGCATCCATCTCCTTTAAAAGTACTACACAGTACAGTATCAGCAATCCATCTACATACCGTGGAAGTAGAACCCACGACCTTCTGCATCAAAAGTAAGTACACTATCCGTTGTGCTACTAAAATGCAAGAAGACTTAGCACAAGCAGCATTAAACTTCTGGTCGCCTAAAGCTCTCAGCTCCTTGTAAACCCCACTCAACACACATAGGATCATAAGAGGTTATTAGGCTTATGGCCCTGGGGCCCTTACAAGCCTAGCCAAGAGTTTATCCCCAAAAAAGAACCCTCAGTCAGCATCTGTTGCCCCTGTCAATGAGGGACAAAGGTGGAACCCCTGGGACAAATTTGTGGTTTTCCATCAACTCATTGAGGATGCGCTTGAAGAAGGTCAGTGAGGTACTCTGTTTGACATGTATGGGACGTCTATTCTGGAGACAGGGCAGCCTCTGGGAGACAAACCTGTCCTTCCAGCAGGTTTTGTTGATGTTGCATATTAGATTTAAGCCTATCAAGCGGGTAATGCACTAGGAGTTAGATTTATGGATATGGAGCATTTCTAGTAGGGCAGGGTTCGATTAGATATTACCTTGTAGGTGAGACACAGAGCACCTCTGAGCAATCTGTATGATACTGAGTAGGGGCCTGTCCACATAGGACAAATGTTGGAAGCCATGGATTGTCTTTGTGCGGTATTTCTGTGGCCATTCCAGATGGTGCAGATGTTTGGAGAGGTACATACCAAATGGGACATTATACTCAATTATAAACCTACTGAGGGAGGAGTACAAAGAGATAATAACCTCCTTTTTTCTGGATGCAATTCCTTTACTTATGAGATGAACCAAGTAAAAGGCTTTTCTGACCACTACTGCCACATGATGGTCGAATGTGCCATTGTTGTCAACCTGATTACCCAGGTCTCTCACCACAGGTTGCGTGGTTAGTGGATTGTTGATGATGTGGTTATCAGTAGGGGACATGTTTTTGCTGAATGGTATGATAATATATTTTTTGCATTTTACTTAAGGCCATGACTTTGGCACCAGTTATTTGCAGCTGTGAGACCCCCTTGCAGTATGTTAATATCATTTTGGGAGTCAAGGACAGCACCCAACTTACAGTCATCTGCAAACTTGGTCAGCCACAGGTCCTTTGTCTTTGCCTGGACCACTGAGAAGTAGATGCCAAACAGCAGGGGTCCCAGGACAGATCCCTGGGGAACACCACTAGTGACAGGTCTGCTGTCGGAGGTGGTGGTGCCTATTTTGACTTTGTGGGTCCTATCAGTGAGCCAGTTGGCCTCCTACCTGATGAGATAGGGATTTACGTCAAGTTGTGTTAGCTTTATGATGATGCCCGAGTGGGGGATTTTGTCAAAGGCCTTGGCCAAGTCAAGATAAGCTGTATGTGCTGACGTTCCATCATCCAAGACCCTGGTGACAGTCTCAAAGAAGTCAACCAGGTTCAATAGGCATAATATGCCCCTAATGAATATGAATTGGGTGGGGTCAAGTGTTTGGAGAGTGCCTATGTCCTTGTTTATGAGATCCATAATAATACGCTCCATGGCTTTACAGATCAGACTTGTCAAGCTAATGAGGAACACTGAGGAAGGCCTAACAGCTGAAACCAGTATGTTTCTTTACTTCTTCCTTCAATAAACGGATTGTGGTCCACTGTTTGCTGGCTCTACCATGTTTTTATAATTCTTTGATGCTTCTGAGCCGTGCAGTAGCCGTACGTGCAGAGGTCTGACTGTACTTGTCAAGCTAATGGGACAATAATTTCCCAGGTCAGTAGTGGCACCACCTTTGTGCAAGGGATGACAATGACAGTTCTTCACTCTGCTGGAATGAAGCCTGTAATTAGGCTGTGGTTGAATAGGGTGCTCAATGGTGAGGCTAGTTCTTGCTGGAGGTGGTGCATAATACAGCCTGTGATACTATCAGGTCCCATGAAAGCTGTGTATTTTGCCTTGGATAGGGCCTTTAACACTTGATCTACAGAGATGCAAGGTGTGGGATGTCGAGTGGGCCTTTGTGGGGGGTATGGGGTGAAGTTTATGCTGAACCTATTAGCTAGCAGGTTGGCTAAATCTCTAAACTTTGCAGCACAAGAAATCTGGAAAAAGCCAAAATGTATTGGAGGGAGAAAGGCCCAAAAACTAGGGGCACATTTTAGACATTGATTGTATAATCTTGTAAAATTGATAGAATAAGATGTTTTGTGTTACCATGCGATTCCCTGAAAAGATAGGACAGCTAAAACTTAAATGACTATCATTATTTAGTGAATTCAATTCTCACTGATTTGCTAGAAAACCAAAAATTTTAAGAGGAAGAGACCAAAACTATGAGCCAAACATTCCAGATATTGAATCACAAGGAATCACAAGTGGTGGTATGGGTAGGGAATTTAGGCTCTTGCTCCTTGCACCTAAGGTATAGGGTTGAGCCTGAGTAGCAGTAACCACCAGGTATACTTACCTGGGGCATTTCACACACACACACACACACACACACACACACACACACACACACACACACACACACACACATGAAACACTCCCTGTTTAGCACACACCATACCTTCTGGTGTGGACTGACAATAATATCAGATGTCACAATAACTGCTGAGCTAAAATACATACTTCAATAGATTAATACACATGCGTTCTTCCGAATAGAACGGAGTGGCCAGACTTAATGAACCACTGTCTGCAAGCTGCTGCCTACAAATAATGAACCACTGTCTGCTTAACTGGGCCCATTAGCAGTGCACATAAGAATTCTTTTTTTTTCTTACCTGGGTGCCAATTAATCATCCTGACCTGTGGCATATGAGTGGCTGCTCGACGGACTCTGTGAAACATAAATTTGAACAGCTGCCATTGCTGCTAAATTCCCTGCAGAACAGTTCAAAATCTGACAAGAGTCACAAGAAGCTGATGTCATAATACACACCTCTATAGGCTGGTGATGTGTGGTGACGTCAGCCATAAATTTAAAGTTGTAACACACAAAAAAAAAAAAAAAAAAAAAAATAAGAAGCAAAAAAATAAATAAATAAATAATCGGGAATTAAAGGGGTCACTTGGGAATTCATGGCACCCCATTCATTTTTGCCCTCAAACCCAGTAAATACCAAGAAATTTGGTATGGTTGAAAGGTATGGTTGTAACACACACACACAAAAAAAAATTGGGAATTAAAGGGGCCACTTCGAATTCGTGCCACCCCATTACGTTGCCCTCAAAACTGGTAAATATCGAGGAATTCAGTACAGTTGAGAGATATGGGACTCCTACATGTGCAGTTAATAGTTAGGTAATTCATTTTAAATCCTACTGTTAGATACCAGCTTATCTAGGATTCTTGATTTTTTTTTATCCCACAACATTTCTCCAATAGACAATAGTGAGAAAAAGATTTGCTGAAAGACACTTTCAGCAAAAGGCAGCAAAACTTTTTTTTTTGCAGTGAGAACCCCACAACCCCCTAACTTATACATACCAATTACTGTTTACTGAATGTTGCTTTCAGCAAAATCTCACTCGCTCTGCTGTCTATTGGTGAAACAGCAGTCAAACTATCCTCACATCCCTACTGTATAGACAGTATAGACAAATGGATAGATATAGATATGGGTTCATTCTTAACAACTGAAAAACACTTTCCTAGAAAAAATAAAATACATTGATGGATGGAATTACCAAAACAGATGCAAAATCTCTGTTTAACTGTTTTTTTGCAGGGGACAAGCCACCTCTTTCCTCAGACCCCCTCTGACTTAAATATACTAACTCTGAGAAAAGTGCAACACTGAGGAACAAGTGGAACTACCTTATCCATGTGTTCTGCAACATCACTGCTATCAGCACTATGATAACATACTCATCCATCAATGTGTATGCTTTTTGGCGTTATCCATGTGTTGTGCAACATCACTGTTATCAGTACTATGCTAATATACTCATCCATCAATGTGCATACTTTTTGGTTACTTTGATGACATTTACTGCACATCAGAAAGTCAGATGGCATCAGAAATACTCAGTCTAAACATCTTCCACAACATCAGCAGAATAGTTTGGAGGGATAGGTGTATCTTGCAGAGGATATTGTTGCTGTGGAACAGAACCTCCATCCACATAAAAGAAACTTCATCCCTGTCCAGATTCAAGTGCAACTTAAATCTATGGATGAGAAACAAAAGCATTCTGCCTCCTATACTACTAATAGATAGAGGCAGCTCCTAAATGTATTATCTCATGCATGGGTCCCCTCAAATTATCGATGATATGATCCCAGTTATTCTCATTAGGGGTAGTCAAACAACCAAAGGCAAAAAAAAAATGTTTTTAGGGGATACGCCCCAGAACTCCCCCCATTTATAAATATACTAAATTCAAGATTGCACAACAGTGGGATACAGGATTAAATCCTTTACCTCACTGTCTCCTGAACTGGAAACAAACTACTCTCTGAGTCATTATATTCTAAAGCAACCATCAGTCACTAATGTACACAGCACCAATAGAAGAAAATTGATGAAAAATGTTCCAAACCTTTTGGAACTACATGTTTATGGACTCTGAATTGAACAGACAGTTGCAATTCTCTCTCTCTGTCTTTCTTGGCAGTGATAACTGACATATAACACTCACTGAAGGCATTAGTTACAGTTTACTACATATTTGCTTACACTGAGATGACAACTTAACATGCTAGCAAAATCCTATTAAAAACAAAAAAAAAAAAAAAAGAAGTAACATCTTACAGTTCTGGATTCCTCGGCTTGCATTAGGATGGTGTTGTATCCATTGCTCTGCCCTGAACAGAGGCACTACACCATAATGTTTCAAGTATTTTTCAGACAAAATTCTGGCAGTAATCCAAGTAATTCCTTAGGTATCTTCTTATTCTCCAAGAGTCAACTCTCTGGATGATATTCTTCAGGAGTTGTCACTTTTATCAATACAATTCCCTCTTCCTTTTATAAGAATGAGGAAGCATTCTCCTCCACTTTGGCATGTGGATACATATTAGTCCTCAATATTACAGCTCCAGAAGCCGAACAGCAGTTGTTGTAAGGCCACATAAATAGAAAGATAGAGATAGATAAATCGACAAGAGTTGAATATTGCATTGGTGATCACCAAATGTAAGAATACAAGTAAACCAAAGTAAACCAAGTAAAACCAAAAGTGTGTAAGCAGTTGTGAAAATAATGTTCTTAGTAGTGTTATGAAAAGACAATTGTAAATGCAGTGAGGTTTCTTTTAAGGCAATAAATACTTCTGTTGAATTGTACCTGTTTCTTTAAGAACAGAGAGTTGCCTCACTGTATTAGTCAGAGCAGGCATGCTTAATGAGCTTTTGAATGCAATATACAAAGAGAGCTCATGGAAACCTAGTTAGAGAGCATTTGCCAGTTGGGGAAAGGGACATGGCATCCAAAACAATGGTTCTTGGAGACACAGACAACCTCAGTGAAGGAGGACCTTGGAGAAGGAGCTTGAAATTGCTCATGCCAGTTGAGTCCAGAGAGAAAGATAGCAAAACAGACTTCCCAACAATACAGGGCTGAGTTAAAAGCACTACTGAACTTGAATCATGTATATACAATACTACAAATGTAAGAAACAGAAATTATATAATATATCAGTTTTGATGAATGAAGCCTTTATGTCATAAAACAATCTTGCAAGCACTTTTATCCTCAATGTTCTTATTTTTCAAATAATTTAGGTGTAATGTAATCATTGTATACTTCTGAAAAATGACACAGAAGTTGAAGATTCCAGAGTCCAGAGTATGAGAGAGAGAATCTAGCATTAAATATATATAAACCATATAGTTTGTGTCAAAAATTAGGCAGTGGGCATAAATAATACAGAATTAACAGAATTATACTCAAAGACACAAATTGGTCAATTAAAACCAAACGAGGCTCTTTAGTAAACATATGTGGACTCTGGAAATCTGTGGTTTATGATAAAATATATTGAACTGTGGGTTTAGAGAGCATGTTAAAGAAGGAATGGAAAAGCTACAAATTATGAAATATGTTTCCTAACTGGATATCACAAGATTTTTAATTTATCACTCAAGCAGATACCATACCTTCCTGTCATCCATTTTCTATATACTTGAGTTTGAGTTATGGTTTCTTATTCATTTCACTGAGATATTGGGCCAGATTCTAAAAGCATTGTTCTCAGGGTAAGTCTGCCCTGATTGCAAAAGACTTGTAAGGGACTTACTTCAATGTAAGACCTATCTATAAACAGGCTTATACAAGAGGCTAGATTGCAAAAAGCCTGCTCTGAGCCTGCGGTCATAAGTGGTCATTTACACTGAGAGCAAAGCTTTTGGAATCAGCCCTATGGTAATTGCATACATTTTGAATAGAATAATGTTAGTATTGTGGATTCTGTCATGAGTGGTCCTGTACTATAGTTCTGACATAACATTTTTTTCGTTTTACTAATACTTCCAGGTAATTTTATGGAACCATTTTAATGATAACATAATGCATTTGTTTTAGTAATACTATAAATTTTTAGATTTGATTTTTTTTTGTTAGTGATACCATTTCCAGATGGTATATAATTATAATATATAATTTATTTTAAGATTATTATCTTTCTTTAACTTTTTTGTTCTAATGGTTGCAATTTTTTGTAGACTTTTTGATATGTGTGGGTGTTGTTCTTTTTGCTAGGTTTGTATATGTATTTTTTGTTTGAAGCTTCACTTTTTTCTGTGTTGTGTGACTAGGGCTGAATTATGTTGATTGTTATCATGATTAGAATGTTTACAAATCCTTATAGACATGTATATGGTACAGTATCTTACAGTTCATACAGTGGATTAAAGCTATGAGTAGCTAATGAATGTTATCATGTAATCCATGGTTTGAGTCCCTAAGTTTCCATTTGCCTGATGTATGACACACTGAGCAAGCCATTTAAGCAGAAAGTGATCTCAGACCCACCTATTAAAACAGACTTATGATTTACAAATAAATAAATAAAAATGGAAAAAGAGTGATGATAAAGGCAACCACACCCCCTACACATTCATAATATGTTCTTCAGATATAAAATAATGCTAAGCATTTCTTTAAACAGTCACTTTAAAAGTTAAAAAAATAATAAACTAATAGGCCTAGGCCATACAAAAAGTTACAGAAGTAAAGTTTAAAAATAGGCCTAAAATCATATACTCAATATATATCTAAATAGGAAACCACAGATACAAGTGCAAATTTGAATTGTTATATGATTAAGTAGTCAACAAGACAGTTGAATCAAAATGCTAAACCAACAATTTTATAGCAATATATGTTGTAAACTAATGAGGCAGTAATAAGTAATTCAGAAGTAAAACATCATATATTTATGAGCAAATAATTAACAAAATTGAACACAAACTTTTCTCGGTTGAAGATGTAATTGTATAGCAAAAGCAAAACTTTGAAGATACTTCTACATTAGAAGAAACATTGTGTCAGTAAGAAGAATGTAGATTTATTGTTCCAAAGCCAATAATAAGCGCTTTCATCTCTTCACCCAGAGAAGCGCTTACTATTGGCTTTGGAACAATAAATCTACATTCTTCTTGCTGACACAGCGTTTATTTTATTTTTTGTGTCTGAAGTTATTTGCATGCTGCTATTTTCTGGGTACTTCTACATTAGAGCCATAAAAATAATTCTTTAGAATTTTGCAGTACCATTTTCTGAACATTTCTGAAACAAAATGCAGTGTTCATTTATTGTCATTTTTCTTGAGCTGTGGTATATAAAAACCGTCGGGAGCACCTGCACCTCAAGTACTGAAAAGTGGAAACATTACATTAAAGGGTTCACTGACTAAAATTCAGGCTTGTCTTTTTGCCATTTCATAATTTTGGATGAAAGTGTTATAATAATCACCTTGGGAAAATCTTTATTAACTGTGGTCATGTCATGTCACTGTGCAGTACTATTGGAACTGGGAGTATCAGAGTCACTGATAAAATCACATTTTATCAAGGGGAGTGCATGGCAGCCATTATATAACTGATGGCCAAGTATTGCTTTCTTGTTTTGAAATTTAGTAACAGAAGTGTGACGATTCCTTTAGTAAAAACAAAGACTTCTCCTAGATAGTTGCACCATACCTATCTGTACTAATTTTCCATCCAAGGTAAATAAGAAAAAGGCAACATATAGGCAAGTAGTTCAGGTGAGGGGAGCTAACATTTCATTAGTATTTCCATTGAAATGTCATGCTACCTGCAAAAACTTTTCTTAAGGTTTTAATTTGCCAACTAAGACTGAACCAGAGGTTCCCACCTTAGGTGTTTTATGATAGAAACAGGGCATTTCCTAATAAGGGACACCACTTATTAATTAAGTTTTGAATGAGTCATACTCCATATTAACCTGTGGGATGTTCATAATTTTTAATTTTGCTTCTTTCTCTTTTATCTGTATTTTTCTTTAACAAAATGATAAATTTGATACATTGATGGTAGTCATTGTTTTCCATTGCAAGTACACCTCTTGGATAGTAGTGACAAGTACACTGTATCTGAATCTCCCTGGACAGTATTCCTCCATAGAAACAGGCCATAGACTAACAGGACTGAGCCAGTGCAAAAATCAATCAACCATTTAATTATACAACTACAAATGCATTATTTTGGTTTCTTTGAAGTGGCGGCCTAAATTTGTACTTTGCTTACAGAAAGCTCATTTAATTTCTGAACAAATAATTACACTGAAAATGGAAAGTGTTTGTAGTCAAATAATGTTTGCTATTAATGGTACTAGAGTATTACTAAAATAATTATTAATACTACTCACATAATTACTAATGAAAATTACTTCAATACCTATTTGAGCAGTTGTAATGGAATGCATTGAAGAATAGTCATCATTTTTGCATTGTATAACAATGTAATTGTAATATAAAAGGCAACTTTCTATCCATGTATTTTGCTTATTTTGAAAAAAATGCAGTTTTTATATATTTTTTTTTATTAGATTAGTCATTACTGCATGAGTCATGTTATGTCTTTTATTTCTTTCAGCACATCTCAGTAGGGATGTGCAATATAATAGGACAGGGGTGCTTGATTGCTCAGTTCAAATATTGTACTGCATGGAGGCACCCAATCCTGCTTGCCAGCACTTTGTGGGACCCTCACATAATAGATATTTTCTAGCTTCATTAGCATAATGGGATGAAGCCTTGACCACAGGTCAGGTAGCCCAGTTTGATTGTCATGGATACTACTGCAGCTGGTGGAGGGTCGAGGAGAGAAGTGATATGGCTATGCTAATTTATATCTCTTTGGGGGAGGAGTGGAGAGCATGTGTCTGAGCATACTTTTTCTGGTACAGTTCTCAGTGAGACTGGTTATTTCACAGAGATTCTGGGAGAGGAACTGGTTCAGAATTAAGCCAGGCATGAAATCATGGATGTGTTTTGCAGGACTCATGCATTCTGCCAGAGATGCTGGTTTGCTCTGAGAAAGCATAAGAACATATCCTTCTAAGTCAGTCTCTGTGAGTAGCAGAGGTGGTTCCCATCTCATTATTTTTTTCATGGCATCTATTATTGCCAGTATTGGGAATAGCTACCCTTACTGTGGAACCCTGACCAGAGAAGTTAAAAATGGGTAATGTCATACAATTCAATGACACTGAGTAGAGAATGGGCTTAGGAAAGACATGATACTGTACATGGCAGCTGAGCTCATGCCCAAGGTGGCTGTGGGAAAAAAAATTAGATAGTCCACTACACAGCACGCATACAGGGATATAAATGTATGGTGTGTGTGTGAGTGTGTGTGTGTGTGTGTGTGTGTGTGTGTGTGTGTGTGTGTGTGTGTGTGTGTGTGTGTGTGTGTGTGTGTGTGTGTGTGTGTTTGTATGTGTGTGTGTGTGTGTACATTAATTTCTACAAGCACATTCATAAGTGTACTATATAAAGGTAGGAACACTTACTGCGTGTTCCCCCATAGCAGCACATGTGTTACAACACACACATAGGAACATGACATATGCCCCCATAGCAGCACATGTGTTACACCACACACATAGGATCATAACATATGCCCACATAGCAGCACATGTGTTACAACCCACACATAGGAACATAACATATGCCCCCATAGCAGCACATGTGTTACAACACACACATAGGAACATAACTTATGCCCCCATAGCAGCACATGTGTTACAATGGGTCCCCTTCATAATGTCGACTGACCTTTCATCAACTTTCAAAATGTCAAGATGAAAACATAAGTTTACAATCATGAACTTCTGGAACATCATATTTCCTCTTCGGGAAAGTAACCACCTGGCCACCATGGTGAACTTTGCCCTTTCTCTGCTGTAGTGCTATCTCAGAGTTGGCATATTTAAGTAGGGGGGTGTGGGGGGGGGCACAATCCCCCACATGAGGGGTGTGGGGGGGGGGTGAAGCCTCCACTTCAATGAGCATAATTTGCTTCCATTTGTGACTTTATCATTGGTGGCCAAGTGGTTATTTTCCCGGAGAGGAAATATGGTATTCCAGGCATTTGTGACTGTAAATTTATGACATTTTCATCTCGATGTTTTGAAAGTCAATGAGATGTGTCGGTGTTATGAAGGGGACCCATTACAACACACACGAAGGATCATAACATATGCTCCAGTGCAGTCTTTCCATTATACTACCCACCCTGAGCAGCCGCACAGTACACCTCACAAAGTATAAGCCTCCCCCGGTTTGTATCTTGTCCATGGTGCACTCCCTCAACTTTGTTGCATGCTGTCCTGTGCAGCTGCAGACTGCCCAGGCTGCACTGCTGTTTGCACTTCATTCCTTAAATCCATTTAAATGTCATTGACTACAATACTGTAAACACAGGCTGTCTTGCTCTGGGCACTGTCTTGGCCATAGGCCTTGCAGTCTGTCTTATACTTGATAACAGCTTCTTTGCTTAGTAAGCTACTGATGTATCTTGATGTATGTGCTGGCTGAGTGGAGGTTGACAGCTATGTGATTCTGATGATTAACTTTATGTCCACAAGTACTGTGACTGAGACACCCCTTGTCCTTCATTTTGTGCATAGTTTCTGAGGGTCATCTCTTTCAGTGTTTTGTTACTCACACAACCCTTGTTTAGTAGACTCAGAAGAGATCACTCCAATAAGAATATGGATGTAAATAAAGATACTCCAATATTGGAAACATCTGTCTGCCATTAATATATCAAACATTCAGACTAAAGTGCATTGACCTTTTGTTGTATCACTTAGAACACTATATTGCAGAAAAATATAGTACTATACATCATTTAATTTCTTTGCTATAAAACTAAAGAGACACTACCCCTTTGCAGACCATCTCCTGGGGAAGTAGTTGTAGGGTCCATTTTGTCGTTAATTACTGTATCCCTCCCACTTTTGATTTTTGACCCTATGCCTGCTGACCATCAAACCTCCCCTTGTTGAGACATTACACTGTTATAGGGAAGGCTGTCTTGCAGACAGTCATGGGTGTGCTTTATGCTGTTGCCAGTAAACCTGCAATAAGAGTATTTTTGTTACATTTTATATTATAATGAAATGATTAGTTGTGTCACTGCCTGCTCCCCCAAATCTGCCAGTAAGGATTACTGTCACCAGCTTTAGTGTAAGTCTCACATCTGCCAGGCATCATCTCCCTGCAACACTGCAGTCTTCCTGGCATTAGAGCACCAGCTTGAGCAGGACAGGAATGATTAAATCCCCTTCTCCCTTTTTTGGATGCAGAGAACCATCCGCTCTACCTGCACTGTCAAATGCATGAGCTGTTAGTTGAAATTGGGTTACCAGGACTGTAGGTAAAGGTTTGTCCTCCTATGGCATTGGCACAGGTAACATGCTGTTCCTTTACAGTTTTGTATAATAGCAGGACCTGTCTAGTACAACATACCAACTTAAAATAAATATTTTATGATTCATCACTCTCTAGTAAGGTGTCTGCAACACATTGCCACACTACGACATCATATGCATTCAGAACAGCTAAAAAATAATTATCAGTATTTTATATGAACTAAAGTTAATAGATGAAACCAGTTCACAAAAATGTTCTAAAGCTATCTGCTGTCTGGTACTGATATATATTCAGTGTTTCCCAGTATAAAACAGTGTATAAATAAACACTCATGCCCATGCACATGTATGTTGAAGCAAATCGCTATGCAGAAAGCAGAATAACATATTGAGCTCAATGCTAATAACATAAAACATCATTTCAGCAAGCACAAAGTCTTTTATTTATAAATAAGACTAAACTGACTGATAATTACAAAAGAAACAAATTACTAATACTATTAATAAGTAGCACATGCAAAATTGAGGTACTATGTAAAAGAGTTAAAACTATAAAACTCAAATATTTATTATTCATACAAAATATGTTTATACAAACTATAAAATGGGATATATTTTAACTTTGGGGCTTACTCAAACTGGCAGAGGCTGTGGACATCCAAAAGAAACTGAAGAAAATATCTCCCTGTCTCGTGTGGCAATAATAAATATGGACTGCTCTGTTATCAGGTCCATTATGCATTACAGTATCTCCAGAGGAGGAAGGAGGCCTCTTCTGAAGGGGTTTAATATGAACGTTCTAGAAATAAGTGCTTAGAATTTGGAAACCTGCATTAAGAGAGAATTCATATGAGAATGTAATCTGTTCTTTCCTATCTGTACAGTAGCATTTTTAAGACCATCAATGCCCATATTGTGTTCTTTGTGATAAATTCTGGTGGTCTCATTGGGGATCTCTGTTACCAGGTAACTTTTGTGTAGGTAAAGCTACCAGCAACAGTGCTACATATGAATATCGCTTAAGCAGGCCAATATGTACTGAAAGTAACCATAAATCCTAATTATATCATAGTTTAGACAGGAGAAAATAAAAGATACTACTTTGCTGCATTGCCTGCCCTACAATATGTTTGCTGCATTATATGAGTATGAAACAATACTGTTATAAAATTATACAACAGTGGCTCCAGATGTGGATGATGTTACTAATATTTATATAGGATTACATTTTTATCATACTTTCTCTTTGCTAATAGTGCAGGGCATGGTCTGCAAACAAATTCATAGATTGTCACTAGACTAATGACCCAGGGGGCCTTTCTAAGCCTAACCACATTTTCCCGAAAGAATAATGATGCCCCATATCCAAATAGGACACTGAGGGACAGGCATTTATAAGGTACCTCTGTTCATTAGGGACATAAATGTCAGGCCTGGTATAAATTTCCTAGACCCCATCCACTAGTCTAGGTTGCACTTAAACTAGGTAATAGACAAAGTCAGCTTCACATGGATAGGAAGCCTGTTTCATAGCAGGGGCAGGCTCTGGGACACATCTGTCTCTGCAGCATATTCTGTTTAAGTCACAGACAAAAGTCAGGTCCCAAGACTTGCATTTCTGGTACTCTTTGACTTACAAATATGCAAGAGATTCTTAAGTGTAGGGTTTGCAGATGCCTTGTAAGCCAGGCATAGATCATCCCTTAGCATTCTATAGGAGACTCAGTAGAGGTAAAAGGCTTTAAGGCACTCTGCATAAGGCAGGTTTGTTAAACCTTGTATTGTTTTTGTAAGAAACCTCTGAGGTAGCTCTTGTTGCTGCATATGCCTGGGCAAGTACATACTGAAGGAGGCATTGTACTCTATGATTGGTCTGATACAGGCAGAGTGCAGTGAGATAATGACCTCTTATTGGTTCATAGGTAGGTACTAGGCTATCGACCCAATGGCCTAAGTAAGCCTAGCCAACAAGGTTCCCTGGCTTATGCCACCCAAGAATGTTTTTTTCCTGTGCTCCTGTCGAGCAGAGTCACAGAAGTGATCCCCAGGGTGTATTTCCTATTTCCCATCCACTCATCAAGATTTTTCTTGAAGAGTGCTAATGAAGAACTTTGCTTGACATAGATGGGTAGCTTGTTCCAGAGAATGGGAAGTCTCTGGGACAGGAATCTATCCCTCCAGCATGTCCTGTTTATTGTGGTGACAAGGTTTAGGTCCCTAGAGCATGTAGCTCAGAGGGATTGGGATTTCTTTAGGTGTAGCATGTCCAACAGCTCTGGTTTTGACATAGCTTTATATGTTAGGCAGAGATCACCTCAGAGTAGGTGATATGCTATGGAGTAAAGCTGGTGTTTTTTAGACAGTCAGTGTAGGGAATCTGTTTTCATTTGTTTGAGGCCAGTAATCCTCTTTGTGAGGTACTTCTGTGGCCTTTCCAGCTGTTGCAGATGTCTTGTGAGGTACATTCCAAAAGGGCCATTGTACTCTATAATGGGTCTAATGAGTGTCGAGTAGAGGGGAACAATGATCTTTATTTTCCTGGATGAGAACCCTTTTGTGATGAGGTATGCCATGTAGAAGGATTTCCTGACTACTGCAGCAATGTGATTATCAAAGGAGAGACTAGTGTCCACCTGGGTCCCAAGGTCTCTTATCACACATTCGGCATTAAGTAGATTGTCACCTATGTGGCAGTTCATGGGTACTGAGTTTTTACCAAAGGGGATGACAATGTAATTTTTGGCATTGAGCTTGAGGCCATGGCTCTGACACCAGGCATCTATCTCAGTGAGGCCCATCTGTAGGATGTCTACATCATTTGGGGACTTGACTATGGCTCCTAGTTTGCAGTCATCTGCAAACTTCATTAGCCAAAGGCCTTCTGTGTTAGTCTGTACTTCAGAGAAGTAGATACCAAACAGGAGAGGTCCCAGGACTGAACCCTGTGGTACTCCTCTTATCACTGGTTTGAAGTCAGACTTGGAGTCTGCAACTTTTACAGTGTGGGTTCTGTCAGTGAGCCAGTTGGCAACCCATCTTGTAACGTAGGCATTTATACCTAGTTTAGTGAGTTTAGCTATAATTCCAGAATGGGGGATGGTGTTGAAAGCCTTAGCGAGGTAAATACAGGCTGTGTGAGCCACCTTACCCTCGTCTACAGCTTTTATGACTGCCTCAAAGAAGTTGATCAGGTCCAGGAAGCATGATCTGCCTTTCACAAACCCGAACTAGGTGGGGTCCAGAGTTTGGAAGTTACCAATGTCTTTGTTCATGAGTTCCATGATGATATGTTCCAAGGCCTTACAGACCAGGCTCATCAGGCTAATATAGGGCGATAGTTCCCAGGATCAGTGGTGGCTCCCTCTTTGTGGAGTGGGAAAACTGTTGCTGTGCGCCATTCAGTGGGCACAAAGCCTGACCTGAGGCTGATTGAACATGGTGCTTAGGTGGGGAGCCAGTTCATTCTGAAGTTCATGTAAAAGGCAGCCTGGGATTTTGTCCAGTCTCATGGATGCTGTGTTTTTGGCTTTAGAGAGTGCAGCCTTTACCTGCATAGTTGTGATTACAGGGACTCTGCATTCTTCCTGTATAGACATGGCCCCTTTAGGGGGTGAGAGGGGGATAAAGTTAGCACCAAACCTATCTGCCAGGATGTTGGCAATATCAGTTGGTTCTGTAATTTTCATGCTGTTGTGCTGTAACTCAGAGCAGATCTGGGTGTTACCATGGAGATTCTTGACATAGCTATAGAATGCTTTGTGGTTGTCCCTAGAATCAGTGGCGATTTTGTTTTCATAGCTGGCTTTGGAGGATCTTATAAGGGATCTCAGCTTCTTACTGATGCTGACCAGGGAGCTCCTCCATTCATGGGATTTTACTCTCTTTTTCAACAGTTTCTTCCTTCTGTTATAGAGTTTGTTTATGGCAGGGGACCACCAGATTGGCTTCCTTTTTTTGGAGGATAGCGTCTTGGTTCTGTTTCAGATAGCATGATCCATGCACTCGTGTAAGTGCTTATAGAGTGCATTTGTGTAAGATTCAGCAGTCATAACTGTATTGTCCATCTGCATGGGTGTCATGAAGTTCACCACTTCTGTCTTAAGAAGCATGAAGTTGGCTTTGGAGACATTTTTTTACCATGGTTTCCTTAATGGGGGGGGGGGGTGAATTGTGGATATCTAGGGTGATTAGCTTATGGTCAGATCTGACCAACGAGGAGATGACTTCAGGTGTGGAACATCGGTCACTTATGTTGGTAATGACTAGGTCTAGGATATTGTTGCCCCCGGTGGGGATGTGGATAAGTTTATCCAGGGCATTGGAATTTATGAATTCCAGAAAGCGTTGAGCGAAGGAGTTGGTACATGAGTAGTTTTCCCAGTTAATGGTGGGGTAGTTGAAATCAACCATTATTAGGGTGTTTGGTTTACCCCTAATATTTCCCAGTATATCAAGAAAAGAGGAGTGGGAATCCTGGGGCATGGTGGGGGATCTGTACAAGCTACAGTTTGGATTGCAGTTTTGCCCATAGTTAGTTGCACTTGGATAACCTCGGATGCATTATGCTGAGCAACTAGCCTGGGGGTGTGGATATCCTTAATGAATATGGACACACCTCCGCCTTTGGTATTCCAGTCCAGGTTAGGTGGCCGAAAATTGTGGTATGAGTTCAACCTGGTAATGCAGGGGTGTTCTCTGGAGCCTTGAACCAGGTCTCAGTCACTGCACAGATATCGATGTTCTCCATTTTAAGGAGTGCCTCGAGGGAGTGCATTTTCATTTTGAGATTTAGACTTCTAGCATTGAGTAGCATTACCCTCAGTTTTTGCTTGCCTGTTCCTGTTATGGTGGTGAATTTGTTATTTTAACCTTGCCTAAAAAAGGCACTATAGGGGCAGCAAGAGCCAGTATCCGGAATCCCAGGGGTGACAGGTGTAGGCCATCTCTGGCAAAGCATCGTAGTCTGTCGACCATGTCACCCCAGGTAGACAGATACTGGATGCCCTTAGAATGACACCAGAAACTTAGCCAATTGTTGAAGTCAATCATTTTGTCCTTGTACTGCAGTATCATTCTGGGCAATGGCAGGATGCTACTCAGGGTTAGGGTCATACCTGCCCAAGCTACAAGATTGGAGAGCTCTTCCATGTCTCTTTTCATGTAGTCCAGGGAGCTACGTCGCAGGTCATTCACACCAACATGGACAATGACAGAGTCATATTTGTACTTGTTTTGGAGTGACCTGAGTGTGTGGGTTATGTGGCGGATCCTGGCACCCGACAGGCAGCTGACAGTAGCCTTCTCCTTGTTTAGCCTGGTGAGTGGGACATCAGTGTACCTGACTATAGAGTCACCTATGACTAGTGTGTTGGGTATGTTGTTTTGCGTTATGGGCTGTGGTTGAGTGGCACACTGAGTCTGTGGGCTATGTGTCATTTGTGTTGTGTTGGGGGGGTGGAGGTTGCTTGCATTTCTGCTTTAGAGGTCGCTGTTGCTGGAGATGATTATTACTGAGAGCCTCCAAGAATGTTTTTGTGTTTCGATGTGTGGATTTTGATGGTGCAGGTTTAGTGGGACTATGTGATGAGTGTGGTGTGGTGCAAGTGTTTACCTTCTCCCCTTGACTGTCAAGTTCTGTCTTGGTTGGAGAGAGCTTTACCTCCAGTTTGGATAGATAAGTGCATCTCTCACAGGTTGTAGTGCTGGGTGGGAGGAGGAGAGGGTTGTCTGTGTACATGAGGCAATTGCTACATTGCCCCAAGATGCCCAGATTCATCAGATAAACAGGAGAGAACACTGGGAGATGACCCTTGGACATGCCTGAATAAAAAACTGTTTTCCTCTAGACAAGTGAGGAAAGTAAGTACAAGAGCTGTTTTTCTCTAAGCAAGTGAGGAAAGTAAGTACAAAAACTGTTTTCCTCTGGGTAATGAGGAAGGTTGAGTGCTGTAGTAATTTGTAGCTAATTTAGTGCTTACAACAAGTTCTGAACAAGTGCTGAGCACAAATAAGCAAATTCAAGTACTAAAACTAAGAATCTGTATCTGAACTAGACTAGTTACTGGAAAGAAACAAGTGGAAATGCGAGCTTTTAACTCAGAAAGTTGAAAGAGATGGAAAAATTGCCCAAACGGCCAATAACTAGCTTTTCTGGGCCAGAAACCATTCCTTATGGAACTAGATGCCATGCCCTTACTTATAAGTTGTGCAACATAAAAGGATTTCCTCACCACTCTGGCCACAGACAGAAGGTAAGGCTACTGTCTACATGCGTACCTAGATCCGTGACCACTGGGTCAACTCTTAGAGTGTATTATCAACATGGTTAGTTAGTCGGGATTGTTGACTTCACAAAATACAGTTATGCATTTGTTAGCACTGAGTTTAAGATCATGGCTTTGATACCATTTGTTAGTCAGAGACAGACCTTCTTGAAAAATGCTAGTGTCTGCAGGGCAGTCAGTGATAACCCTCAGCTTGCAATTAACTGCAAACTTAATCAGCCATAAACCTTCAGCATTTGCTTCCTTTTTAGAGAAATAGATGGAAAAAAGGAGTGGGCCCAGTACTGAGCCCTGGGGGACTCCACTAGTGATTAGCCTCTCCGTGGTGGTGGCCTCACATATTTTGACCTCCTGGGTCCTATCAGTGAGCCAGTTGGATATCCAGTAGGTGATAAAGGGTTTATAGCTAAATTAGTAAACTTCTGTATAATGCTTGTGTGGGGTTGTCATCAAAAGCCTTGGTCAGGTTGAGGTAAGCTGTGTGCATAGTCTTACCTTCATCCAGTGCTTTGGTGACCCTCTCAAAAAAGTCCACCAGAGTTAATAGGCATGACCTTCATTTAACAAAGCTGAACTGGGATGGGTCCAGTGTTTCCAGGTTACCTAGGTCTTCATTTATCACGTCCATAATGATTCTTTCCATGGCCTTACATATGAGGCTGGTAAGACTTATGGGCCTGTAGTCACCTGGATCAATAGTTGGACCTCCTTTGTGCAAGGGAATGATTGCAGCCTTCTTCCATTCCTTGGGCACAAAACCTGACTGTAGGCTCCATTTGAAAAGTGATTCATGTGGGACAGGGAGGTCTGGTTTCATGCTATTTATTAAACATCCCAAGATGTTATTAGGCCCTATTGATGCAGTTGTTTGGACTTGGAAATTGCATTGATGATCTGTTCCTAGTAATGGTTCGAGGGTTTGTGGTATGCAGCATATCCTTTGAACTATCAAGGGGGAGTGGGGGGGAGAAATCTGAGCTGAATCTGTCAAACAAAAGGTTGGCAATGGCCTCTGGTTCAGTGTGGGCGATGCCATTTACAATAGGTTTTGCGCATTGTTGTGTATTTCCCCTGAAGTTACGGATATAGCTGTAGAAAGCTTTGTGGTTGTCCTTTGCCTGAGAATCGATTTTTTTCTTCAAATTTAGACTTTGAAGTATTAATTAACCCCTTAACTACCTGTTTAGATTGGTCAGGGGGCTTTTAGTATGAAAGGATTTGTTCCTCCTGCACTTAGCCAAATTTTTTTTGCTTTTGTTGTATAACTGCTTTATATCATGATTCCACCAGAGTGGCTTGTCTTTTGACTTTGTCTTATTCTTTATACATGTGAGCACAGCTCACTCTAATAAGCTATTAATATGATTGCACAGAGATTTTGTAAATAACTACGCTTATGCTATGGTGTTTACTGGGTTTGGAGGTACTTGTAATTTAGGCAAGATGTTAGTAGAGAGAGGTCAGCCATGGAGTAGTTCATAAAGGTTCTTGGTTTCATTGGATCCCCGGATTTAATTTTTATTTCAAGCAATACTTTCTTATGACCAGATCTGATGAGTAAATACATTACCTTGTGTGTGGAGTATCGTCCCCCATGTTTGTGATGTTCGGATAATTTCAGATAGTTACTCTGTACTGCACATTTCTAGGTGATATATATGATCTGCCTGTCAAAGGTACCTCACTCAATCGATGCAGAGTACAAGTTTTACCCAACAACCCTCAGTAAACCTATGAGTTGGAGGCAGTGAATGTAGGCACAATTTTGAAGAAACGTCTAATATTCTGCCAGGCACAGCTCTAGTATAAATGTATATGCAGTGACATGATATGCAGTCATAGTGATTATCAGAAATTTTCAGTGATAAGAATTGGTACTTTAGCAAATATAGTCAATGAGTCTGATGGAGATACATCAGGAACAAGTGCTGTAGGACAGAGTTTGAATCTGATGTACAGAATGAGAAAGACAGCAACGATGGTATGATGCAAACATTTATAACAAATACAAGGCAGTGCCTAGCAAAGGAATTAACAAAACAGTTGGTTGTGCCCAAAGTTGACTTGCTAACTACTACTAACAATGAAGGAGATAACACATCTAGTCTTTGAGGCAGAGGGTATCCCGAGGTACAGTGAAGCACTCCCAGTTTTTTCTGTATTTTAGTAGTGTGTTGTTCAGCACAAACCATGAAAGACTGACATTCAAGTACTATAACAATGAAACACTTCAGTGAAGGATTCTGCCACAAAAAAAAGTTAATTTGTTCATATATATTTATTTATTGATTAAGATATTGAAATGCTTATACCTATGTATTGTACAATTCAAATAATTGACATTGTTAGAATCCAAAAGTAAACAACTAGCATAATAAACTGGATTTAATTGTAACCAAAATCTCACTGGAAGCTCACAGTACACCCCAATCCAACAAAAAGATGATTTCTCTGGGGAGTCCTAAAAGAGGAGCTATGTCTTACATGGCTATATCAGGGAAGGTAACTGATTTCAAAGGACTGGAGCAATATATACAAATAAAATCTGTTCAGAAGTCTTAAGGTGGACCCTTGGAATAGCCAGCAGCCCCTCATCTGAAGACTTGAGCTGCCTTTCAAGGACATAATGTCTCAGCATCTCTTTTCAAATAAGCAAGTTATCTCTGACAAACTGGGGGATAGCTGAACACAGATGTTCTGAGTTAACGTCAATGATTTATTGTTTACTACTGTGGGGCACTGATCAAAACTTGACCAACGCAGTCGCAGCCTCTATATCATTTCATGACAAGAACAAACAGAACAGATAGTGAATGATAAAATTTATTTATTTATTTTTTTGATTTATGATAACATTTAGGAGTAAATACAGAGATAGCATTAAGAAAAAACATGTGACAACAGGGAGCTATATATATATATATATATATATATATATATATATATATATATATATATATATGTATATATATCTCATTAGAAAACAAATGTTTTATATTTAATTACCAATATATCTACGCTAATATATGACCTACAGATTTTACCTCCTTGACCTTTCCCTGTTTTTTCGCAACGTCCAGAGGTGGCTAGCAGTAAGCTTGTTAGTGCATATACATTAGGAAGATGATAACCTAAAATGTTCTCTACACATGTCTGCATTAGACAATCAACCAAAGCTTTACATTCTTTTTTTTCCCATTGGAGGGGTTGTTTTTGTTGTCAGTAGTGTAAGAATGCCTGAAATAAAGGGTACATTTAATTTTTATATTGAGTTATCTTTGTGACCACTTGCTTCAGACTATTAACTAAAGGGTACTGTTGTTTTGCAGAGCTCAGAAATGAAGTATATTTAGCAACCATAAGGCTGTGTCTTAATTATTATCTCCAGATTTGGGCTGTTGCCAGCTAATAAACACCATTTAGTGCACACAGTGCTTTCATGGAATTAAAACACTAATCTAATTAGAGCAGGTGTTCAGGTTACGGGGATATAAAACAGAAGCCTTTCTTACTATCAATCATTTGAAAGACATTATAGCCTGAGGTTGTTTTATAGCCAGAACATCACAACTACCATTTTCAAATGCGGAAAGAAAAGTCTGTTATGGGTAACTAGTGGCTAGCCAACAGATCTGTCCCAAACGAAACATAAACTCTCTGATATAACAATATTTCATACATTTTGGAATAGGAGATGTGAGATATAACTCCTTCTGATACTCAAACATTGCTTAATTTTATTTCACATTATTAAATGAGAAGAAGCAATATGTATCATTATGGTTAGTTATAGCTCATTCAGTCACAAACTCTCTTCCTTTGAGAGCTTAGCTCTGAAAGCTTCAGCTGAATTTATAAATAGCATGACTTAATTGAATAATTGCATTAATTTAAATTCTAGCATGGATTTGCCCAGAAATGTTACTATTATAATTAAAACAGTTAGAGACATAAGTACAGCTACATGTAGTCTAGCTGTACATTAATCACATTACTTCAGATATTGTTGATCCAAAATTTAAAATGTAGCTGAAAAAATAGAAGATAATATGCTTATGACCATTCATTTTAATTCACCTGTTTGTATAATCCATCCACCTACATGTGTTTTAAAACAGCATAACTGCAGAAGACTATCAAATAAATATATTTTATAATACTGCCTCGTCATAAGTAAAACAGATGTTTTCTTTTCTTATCTTTCACTTAATTTCTACATTTTGTAAATTCTCTTATTGTTCTTTACAAACAGTATGCAGAAGTATAGATGGTTTATGCAGGTACAACCCAAAATGTATGGGAGGCAGGCATCTGCAACATACATAGGCTCACAACTCCCTAAAATGAATAACCCGTGATAATGTTCTGATCATGCAGTCATGCCTTTGCTATGTGATCTCTGGTACAATACAAACAGGTGTCTCAATATGAAAGACTGCATCTCAAATAATACTTCAGTAAAAATAGCGTCAGAGGATTTCCCAAGACAGCAGAGCCATATAGCACCTCTGTTCACATTGAAAACCCCTCTCTGGGTCATATGGCTAGAGTAGCAACTAGCTTTACACCTAGCTGTTCAACTGTTGTTTCATTCTACCATGTACTAACTGACTTGTGGGATGAGATTTCATGATCCCTATATCAAGCCCTGCTACTTTTATATTAATTTCCCCCTCCATTTCCTTCTCTGATCCTCCATTTCCCAAAAAACTGTGCAATCCTGCAGATGCCAGAGTTTCCTTAAGATATGTGCAGGAACCATCACTCCTGCTTATCTACTGCTAACCTTACTGCCCACATTACTGCAAAGTCTAGTTCATGTTTAGAAAAATATTTCTGCCTTGCTGTTGTAATGCTTTCATTTATTTTTCAGTAAAAGGCATACAGAATTAAATACTTATGTGCTATAGTATTAACCAGTAAAGCTACTGACAAGCATAGTGTGTGTGTGTATGTGTGCACGCAAGTCTGAAGAATGAATTCACTTAATCTCTCATTTTTCATTTCAATTACATAAAAATGGATCTCACTATTCCTCCCTAATAGATCTTTTAATTGTCAGTATTATTTAGAATATTTCTACATTATACCCTCACTAATTGTATGATTTCTCTTCAGCTATTCCAAATTTAATATTTCATGAAACTTTAATAAAACATATCCTTTCTATGTGCTTGTTTTTCAGCTTTTCATCTAACCCTACCACTTCTCTACTAATTTGCCATTAATACATTTCGTATTGCTTCTTTTAGTATTTTACTCCAGTATCTCTTGTAATATGCTTCCCAACACACATCCTCAGCTGCCTTCTTCTCAGTCAGTATCACTAATATCCTTTTAACAGTAAGCACCTGGTACAGAGACTTTAGGTTATCCTGTTTGAGTGAGTGAGTGAATGAGGAAGATCAGTGATGAAACCTACTAGTGGAGGCTGAAGGGCATTACATTATGTTTCCAAACCTACTAAACACATCCTGGTAAATTATGAATGCATATGTACAGGTGTGCATAAATTAAGACAGTGTGACAACAAGTTTGGTCGGGGCAGGAAACAGCAGATGGAGACAAGTTTATAATTTGTACTTTACCTGTACTGACCGACTGCTGTTGAGCTCAATGTTTGGCTGAAGAGAAGGCACAGGAGGATTTCTAATCTTGAACAGGCTGAATATCTCCTTTTTAGTAAACTGTGTTTCAGGGTTTTGTGTCTCACTATTATTGATATTGAGTCAACATCGTTTGACACTTCAGGATTCTTTCAACTTTGTTTCAGTGATAAGTCCTGCAAATGTAGAATCATAAATAAGAATTTCATATGACATAATTTGTTCCAATAAGTTTTGTTTCCTTGTTTCTCAACTGTTGTATGTGTGCATCATGTAGTCAAAGTGGTCAATTTGGCCTTAACTAGAATGAAACAAATAAGTGATTCTCCTGTTCCAGAGCAATTCCTTTGAAATTTGTCTCATTGCATGCAGGCAGGCATCAGATGCACCTGCTCCAATTAATTCTTTATAAAATAGTTGCTAAAAAGCTTTGGAGGTTTTATTAAGGGAATATTTTTTTAGATGAATCATGTAAGAATTAATGCAGAGGATTAAGGTTACCAGCTTCTGTTACAGACTCTCTGAGTCTCTGTGCGGTCCAGGGTTTGATTCCCTCAGCCACCCTTTGCCTGTTGTGTGATCAGTTTATTGTTCTGGGTGAAGTCTGAAAAATATCCATGTAGATCAGTAATCTATTCTAGTTAACAAATACAAATAAGTAACTAAATATAGAATTTGTGATGGTATGATCATTTTACAGCTTGTATACTCTGCATGATATTACTCTAATATGAAATTATTTCAAAAATGGAAGGTTACTTGACATTTTCCATAAATATTAATACCTTTGTATTTAAACCTTTTTTACCTCACATTTTGTTCTGGTGAAGAATACTTAATGCTAATTGTTGCTGTTTTGTCTAATTTATTATTTGCCACACAAGAATATTAAATGTTAGAGGATAGTGGCTTGGATTTGTGAAATAGAACAAAAGGTTATTTGCCTATAGTTCAGATTTCTTGTATGCCTTCTGAGGTGATACCTTCAGCTCTTGAATACCTGACTAATGTTATGTTGAGTCCTGAGATAATAAGGAAAAAGAGAAGAAAGGGAACCTTACCTTGTACCTATACAATTGCCTCTCCAATGGTAACAGGAGCAGCGATGTATTCAAGAATTTTGCACTTGTATACCAAACTGTTGCTTTCCTACTCCCTTTTCCACTCTCCCTCAGTATTGCACTCACCTTCTTCTTTGACCTCCCCATTTATGTTCTGCAAATAAGCTGTATAGTATGCAGTTCAGGTTTGCACACTTCAGTGCTACATCTGTAAAACACTATGGCATGAATTATAGCATTTACAAGAAGTTATTCACACTAAAAACCCAATCTACCATCTCAAGATAACTAGAGAGAGAGCCCCTCAATTAACATCATCATTCACTGCTAGTTCCAATCACACACACATGCACATATACAAACATATGAGTGCATATGCAACCCCCCCCACACACACACACATACAAACACTGCAACTTTATCTGTTACTATGCCAACTGCAGTGCTAAAAGTGGATATTTACTTATGCTGCTAACAGTTATGATTTATGAGGGGAATTGCATAATATTCACTCTTATGCTATGTGTGTTTATTTCTTTCTTTATAGTATGGCTGGCAAGATTTGTATGGCACTTTCTTTTTAATACTTTAACAACTTTAACAAATGCTTTAATAACCAAGAATCAGTAATACCTGCTATTTATGGCTATAGTGGTGTCAAATGAGTGGAATGATTAGAATGTATCTGTAACCGTGCACTGCAAGATAGTAAAAATTCACCATCAAACCCTTACTTTGTGCTGCTACCAGTCTGGGAATACAGTCCGCAGTAACTGGTCCATGTAGGTATGTTGTCTACTCTATCTGGAGCACATTCTCTGGCATATATCCAGTAGGCTACTGACCCTCTGCCTTCTCTCCCTTATATTCTCCCTTATATTTTTAATCTATCTGATGTATAATTTGCCTTTGGATAAAAACAGCCTTCAGTATGATCGTAGTGCAGCAATACACTAAAGTTGTTGTTCAATATCTTTACTAACAACTTACACTCTGCTACTAACCTCTCAACCCTTCTACAATATGCTGATGATTCCACTCTCATAACCTCTGCCCACACCATCCCTGAACTCCTTTCTTGTACCCAAGACACTTTCACCTCCATCAAGACCTGGTTCATTGATATTCAATTAATAGTAAATCCCCAAAAAACTAAGCTTTTACTATTCCTTCCAAAAAACCTTGAACAACATATTACCTCTTTCTTCATCTCCTCCCTCAACAACACAACCATCAGACCCAAACCTCACACCAAATTGCTTGGTGTCACCATCGACAATAAGCTTAAATTTGACATACATATCAATCTTTGCATGATAAAAACACCAAAAACTTGGGCTCCTATACCGAAACCAGAAATATCTATCTCCCTCCTCAAAACCATTTCTAGCCATATCTCTGCTTTTACCCTCTCTACTTTATGCAGCCCCAGTCCTTACTAACCTTCGATCATGTCTTCTCAGCAAACTAGAACAAACCTACAATAAAATAGCTAAATATGCTGCAAACCTCCCCTATAAATCCCACCACTGCCTTGCTCTTAAATATTTGCAATGGTCTGAATTCCCAAAACAACTTCTCCTCCCACAACTGCATATAACTTACTCTATTCTTTATAACCCCACATCCTGCCCTTCTATCTCCAAAATCATATCTCAATATACCCCCCCACCGTCAACTCCGCTCATCAGACAACCATCTTCTAGATATTTACAAACCATCAAAAAATATTGGCAAATCATTATACAAATACTCAGTTGCTGACTCCTGGAACTCCATTCCTCATAATATTAGAAGTATCCCCCATAAGTCCCAATTCAAACTGGCACTCAAGCACTACCTACAGAACACCTGGTCCTGCCGCTGTCTAGCTCCTACCTGATCCCACTTACTTTCTTTCCCAATGCCATTCCCAGTACTCTCCATCTTTTCTCCTTTTTGTCTTCTTGCTCCTCTTCCTAGCAAATCAAACCAACTCCCACTATGAGTGCATAATCCTTTTCCTCGCTCGCACCTTCACCATAATGTTGGAACTATTCTTATGTATGTTCACTTATAGAAAAACTTGTACAAAACCCTATAGCAGTGTAAACAAAACCTTATAGTGGTATTAACAGCTTTTAGGTGTAATAATTCTTATAACAATGTAATTTCCATTTTGCATGTAGTAATTGCAATGGGAGCTATCTTGCCTCCTTTGTGTTATAATGTTTTATTATGATGTAATCTCTTTGTGAATGTTTGTAAATCCAGTTGGAGCTTTTCTCCTTGGGTCTCCACTGAAAACGGGACATTTTGTCTCAGCTGGACCAACCCGGTTAACCAATGACAATAAATAAATTAAAAAAAAAAATAAAGATAACGCGTGTCCTGTGTTAAGTTACAATATACTCACAGGTACTTTGGCATTGCAGTTAATTGTAGTCTTCATTATTTCTGCAGGCAGTGGAAGAAAAACAGTAAAACATCAAATCTAAGCGTTCTCATCATTTCTTTTGATAAGGATTCATTGCCCATGAATGATGAAAGGGGGTAGACAGCACAAAATAACTTTTGATCAGGTTTAAGGACAGCTGCAGTTTGCTCTTCATATGTGCAAATTAATAAATCATTTAGCACAGGAAATATCAAACATCTTTGCACCAGAATCCTACTATTTGCCTACAAGGTAATAAAATATTCGAGAAAAACACTAACTGTTTAAAATATTACTAATGAAACTAAAAATAAAACCACAGTTCAAGACGATATAAGCACAAATAATTTCATATAATACATGCTTTCACGTACAAATCACACTTTATCAAGTATTTAAAAGACTCCATGTACACATTCTTTAAATAATATTCAGTCACATGATCAATGATGTAACTCCCTTAATTTCAAAACAGGTTTTGAAGAACAAGATTCATTTATACCTGGTGTGTTTAATACACATGATCCTTTCCTTTTATGAAGTCAAACTATTGTCAATATATAGATACTACTTTTTATACATCCTATATAAGTATTAATTTTTTCTTCATGATGACTGTGATATAATGAACTTGGTATATATTGGTAAATGTACTCTATATGTACAACATTTTATGAAGGGGAAAGTAATAGAAGATTATGGGACAGATTAGCACAGCATATATATGATAAAAAATTGAATTCTACTAATGTTTTAGCAAAGCACATTATATTAATGGGTACATCACATTCCATTAAGGTTTCTGTCCTACGATGGGTTATGAATGGAGTCAGAAAGGGTGATATTATAAACAAGACTGAGGTCTGTGAATATGAGTGTATAAGTAGATTAAATACATTAAATATACCAGGTATAGTTGAATCTTGCTGTTTAAAACTTGTTTTGAAATTAAAGGGTTTACATGATTGATCATGTGACTAACTGATTATTATTTAAAGAATGTTTACGGGGAGCCTTTTAAATGCTTGATATTCTTCCTTTTTCTATAACTTTCCTCTTCTGCCTGTGCAGCATTAATTAATTAATTGTGTGTGGGAGGGTAACTCTGCCCTTCTTTTACTCAGTACGGCAAAATTAGTTTCAATAACCAGGCAAATATTCATATGCATACAAATCATCTCTATCTCTCTCCCTCTTTGTGTTTATCTACCTATCTGTCTGTCTGTCTCTGTGGAAAAGCACATGGGTGCAACTTTGGTTTGCTGCCTCATAGTGCTAAGTTCTTCAGTTTCTGGGCTAGGGTACCTTCTTTGTGGCGTCCACACTCTTCTGTCTCCTTCTTTGTGACAGTGTCTCCTGTTCTCTGCAACATTCTGACAGATGAGTCTTCATATTGCCTATAAACATCTATACATTCAATGTGCAGTACAACTCTAATATGTTTCAATGGTCTATAGGTAAAATCAAGAGTGTAGCCAGGCATATGCTTTGTACTTTACTGAGTATATGTTTATATGAGCATCACATCACTTTTGGCTTTTTTTCCTCAGGTCGTATTATATCTACAACTCTCTAAATGAATGCCTCCAACAAGTGCAATATTGCTAATCTAAAAACAATATATTTAACAGTTTTAGGAGAACACCTGAAAATGTTACATTTATTAAGTGCTTTGGCTGGGTAGTCTTTTAAGAGATGTGTCCATTTTTAAATGATAGGTGTCCAGGTGGGGAAATAATTTGGATAAATATATATGCTTTTATTAAGGTATTTATGCATGCTATCAGGGCTTGGTTAGCTGTATAACATTTATTCTTGTTTTGTTACCACTGTTCCTTTAAGATTTGAATCGCTTGAAGTGAACAAGGTTATTTAAACTGGATTAAGGAATTTGCATACAGTTCTGATGAAGTCCCCTTTGAAATGATGAGGGATGAAAATGATTAGCTTTGTTTCTTACTTTGTTTATAATTTGCATTAAATGTTTTTAATTTTCATTCTGACTGGATTTGTATCACAGCCTTACTGTAGTTTTGGTTTATTTTACTTTTTCTGATCCCCTGTGTGACTACTTGGTATTTCCCACAAATAGAGTGCATTCCTTCCTATTGGAAGATACTGAAAGAGCAAAGAAATCTGATAAAGGGAGAAGACGGATTTAATTAGATGGTTAAAGGGATGTCTTCACAAGCATCTTGAGCATAAAATGATTGTTTAAAAAACTTACTAAAGACTGAAGTATTTTGGAAATACCTCCCTGAATCAGAAGCTTTTTAGCAATTCGACTTGCAAGATGCAAATAACTTGATCTCCAGATGGGCATAGGGAAAAGTGCAATTACACCTGATGATATATTAAATATTTGTTTGTTGTAATGAAAGATTGCATACCAAAGAAGACAAAGAAACATTCCTTCATGGTGAGATGTTGTCTTTCATGGATTATACCCAAGAAGCAAAGTTAGCTATGCATCAGGCTCAAATAACTGAGAAGGAGATAAAACAGACCTTTAAGAAACAACAGAAAGAAAAAAATCCAGGTTTGGATGGTCTCCCAATAGACATTTACTTAGCAGGGAAAGAGATCTATGGTCACAATGATAATATTTTAGCTCTCATTGTTTTTATCTAAGGATGTACACCCCATTCTTATAAGCAAACCATTATGGTGCTAATGTTTAAACCAGGTATAGACCCATTACAAGTTGTTTATACTCGTATATCTCAATATTAAATCATGATCATAAATTATGTACAGCTATCACTGCAGTTCAAATAACCAGGGTTTTCCTTATGGAGTGAACTTCCTGACCAGATGACTTTACACTAGGTCAAAGTACTGAAGACAACCTATCTAAAGTTGTGTTATTATTGGAGGATGTAAATAAAAAGAGGAGCAGTCTCCTTGTGAATAATTTGGAGGCAGGAAAGGTGTTCAACAGAGTAGAATGCCCCTATTTATTTAGTGGGGTACTAGGCAGGGATGTCCCCTTTCTCTATTAGTGTTTGCATTTTATTTAGGACCTTTCACTAATGCAATTTCAGCTTAAATAAAACAAGCCTTTCTCTCTTTCTTTTTCTCTCTTTTCTCTCTTTTCTCTTCTCTTCTCTCTGTGTCTCTCCTCTCTTGCCCCCTGTCTTAATTGCTTGGCTGTCATGCATAGACCATACGAGTGTGGTAGTAATAGGTACATGGGGAGAAGTCAAATAAGTCATCTTTCCCATTACATAAAAGATTTTCAGCTAATCTTCCAAGGATATGCCTGGTGGCTGTGATAAAATGAACATGTGAACCTCTGTGCAGATTTGTGAATCTACCACTACTGTTCAGGGTCACAAATGGGTACATGCCCTTTGTACTGTTGTGCTCACAGATGGGTACATGCGCTTTGTATTGTTGTGCTTGATTTACATGTCACTCACAGGTAAAACTTTACTTTTGATCACTTTTAGGATACAGATCTAAGGATTTTTTCAACTGCTCTAGAAATTCATTTAGGCCAATAACTGTTGTCTGACATAAATATAACTTCTACAGCTGCAGATATTTTCATATTCATGTTTTTAATCAGATGTCATCTTCTGACCTCACTATTTTCTTAGGTTTTTGCTAACAATCTAGTGGAAACAAAAAAAAAAGTGAATCTCATCTTCTGCAACATCTGCCAGTCTATTTCATCAGAATTATAGCCATAGCTGGAGCAGGGCAAAGGGTACTATCCCCCTGACTAAGCAGTTCGGGGGTATGATCAGCACTGTAGAAAGGATACTGATGTGGCTCTGTAAACCACTTGTCGTGTGATGCTTGTATCTGTGGTTGGGCAGGTGGGTGTGAGGCTTATCAGGTTCTGGAAATACAAACTGTATCAAACGTTTAAGCAGTCACAATTGAGATTGAAGCTATTTAAATGATTTCAAAGACTGTTTGCAGTATGTGTGTGTTAGGAACTGTAGCTCTTTGCTGCTGTTTCTGAAAGGTGTTTTAGAAAGTTTAGAAAAGACAGGTATTAAATAGAAACACAACATATAGCACAACTTTCTGGAGAAGTTTTTTAACTCTGGGTTATTTTTATAGATATATATATATATATATATATATATTATATACACACATATATATATATATATATATATATATATATATATATATATATATATATATATATATAGAGTGAGATACATATAAATATATATATATACATACATTTTTTTTTTTTTTTTGGCTAACCAAGCACTAGCACCAATTTAGGGATTGCTCCAGGCTGCCTCGTAGCTCTGGCCAGAGGTGTAGTTCTCTTACTGAACAAAATCCTTGATAGTTTATTTCCACAGCATCACCTTTCATTTTTATCACACCTACCGTGAAGGATTATGTATAGTCTCCTTTGTCATGCCATTAGATAAAACAAGAAATACAAAAAACTCAAAGACTTTGTAATAAATAAAAAGGTTTCCTCTGACAATGCTTTAATCTTTGTCACTATCAATGATTGAGATTTGTTTTTGGCGATACCACATTCTACCAGTTTACAGTGGTTCAGTGATGCTTTTGGAGGAAGGTACAATTCTAATTCAAAATGAGATTAATGTGCATTTTGATTTCACCCAAATTAATTTTTTGGATGTGATGATTTATAAAGAAGCTTCTAAGTGTTGTTGTTCTTGCACCATTTATAGGAAGTGTACTTATTCTGATAGTATGTTGCATTACAACGGTTGATATCCTTCTTGGCAGAAAAAGAATGTTTTAAAGCCCTGCCCTCAAATGTTTTAACTTCCTGTCCTCAAAAACCTAGTACAACATCACTCAGCCAAAAGGCCTCTTAGATCATCAAGCAAACTACTACTAGAAGTCACCAACAGCTACAATAGCTTTGGAGATGCACTATATAGTAGTTCAGTGGCTATAAAATGGAACTCTGTCCCCACTAGCATTCAAAACGCATTTTCCAAAGCCTCCTTTAAAGACCTTATCAGGCAACATCTCAATCAAAGTTGGCAGTGCCATGATTGCTCCCCAGGCTAGTGAAAGCGGATAAGGTACACATACTAAACCTAGAGTACTTGATAATAGTTTTCTATCTTACTCACAAACACTGGCTAATCTACAATGTATGTACTGTACCTGTGTACTATGTATGTATGTATTCTACCTATGTTCCAAATTTCACCTGTACACCACAAATCAATTAATGACCTTTATTTTTAAATTAATATTTTGTTGTTTGTTCTCTCCACTGTAACTGTTGATGTCCTGCATACCACTGTAAAAACATGTCTTTTGTAATTTGTGTGTATACTGATCATGTCTAAATAACTAAATGTATCTGTAATTTTTCTATGTGGAGCTTTTCTCCCCAGGCCTCTGCTGAAAAATGGCCTTTTCAGCTCAGTCAGACACCCCCCGGTTAAAAAATGTAAAATAAATAAATAAAATAAATAAAGGGTCAGATGATAAGGATTTTGAGGATGACTTGATGATGCATGTTTTTCTATTGAGCTGGATTTTGTGGCATGCATGTTTATTGATAGGGCCTACCCACTGAGTCTTTTTGACACTTGTAGATGTGAGGTAGTGAAGGGTACATTTACAACATTAAGACCAATTCTTAGTGAAGTAGACAGTGCTGAAACTTTGAAATATATTACTGTTAAGAAGTGAGATATGAGTTGTAGAACCATGGTTTCTGAATCTGATTGTCATACAAGTGAGATTCAGAGCATATTGGAGAAAAATTGGCTAGCAACTATTACCTGTATGAACTAAGAGCATATTTTGGGTGATAAACCTTTAATAGTTTCTAGGAATAAAAATAATTTAAAAAATATTTTGAAAATTCACAGAGAGATTTTAATAACATTTCCAACAAGAGTATGTTTAAATGCAGCCATTGTCGACAATGCATATATGTATGGGAAGGGGTTAATGTGATGGTTTTAGAACATGCTGCTAATGCCCTGTTTCCAAATGGTAAGTTTAACTGCAATACTAAATGAGTTGTTTATTTAGCTCAATGTTCAGCCTGTCTGACTTTTTACATGGGTAAAAACAAAGGTCTCCTTAAAAAGAGAATTTATCGGCATGTGTCTGAAATATCAAAAATATGTTAATAATGCACTTTACAAACACTCAATTAAGTGTATGAGTTATAAAAAGTTTACTTTCTTTATCCTTGAGAAAGTTGCAATACCTAAGAGGGGAGGTAATCAGGCTGCTTTATTGGAGGCCCAGAGCCTATAGTGGCAGTTATTTCTTAATGCAATAACTGTTCCGGGTCTCAACGATAAGACATCAATTTCCACTTTATTGAGCCTTAAAAATGTTAAAGTATATATTTATTTATTTTTATTTTTCATTGCATCCTGATTAATGTGATGCTTTTATTTGAGGTTAATATTTTATAACATTATTTAACTGGCATGTTTGAATTAATTTTGCCAGTAGATGGCACTGTTTTAATTGTATTTATGTTTTGGTTCGAAGGATTTGTTTTCTGAGGAAGTTCACGTATTGTGTATGAACGAAAATGCTTACACTTCAGTAAACTGTGGTCCTAGCTTTGCCACAGGAGCTTCAGTTTTTGAGAATTAAAACAAGAAATAAAGTAGAAGTCACATTGCAAATTCAATTTTCCTCCAAAATAAAATAAAAAAATCCATAATTTTTAAACAAGATCCAATATCTGCAAAAAGCATTTTATGAATACCATGTACACTAAAACTTTGTCTCAGATTTCTAATAGTTGCTTGTAAAGCAGAATTTATATACACGTCCACTAAAAACGCTGTTCTGTGGAATGAGCCATCATATTCCACAGCAATATAGATCCCATCTTTTCAGACTGTTTTTATAGGTATAAGCATACATTCTGTGGCAATTTACTGTTTGCTCGACTCTTACATATTATACCTATTTACTTTTTTTTACATTCTGGTCCACAAAGACCATCATATCCGTGATCTAGCTGTCCTTTTCCTGAACATTTCATGGGCAGCTTGATGGAATATTCTTGTATTACAGAATGACCCTGCAGAGGGACTATAACTGTGAACCCCAATATATGTACCCATCTCTAACACTAGAAACTAGTCTCCTAAAATAATAAGGCAGCCAACTTAACTCAGTTATTAGGTCAGGTTTTCAAAATGTATTCATAAACGTGTGACAAAATTACACTTATGGTAGTCTGGTGTTTAATTTATTCAGTATGACATTATGAAAATTTTTGCATAATAATCTATACCTGATTACATATGCCCACTTTTGTAGACATTTTGGGAACATAAAACTTTCTCAGTATATCAGTATTTACACCATGCTCTCCTACTCTGTAGACAGATTTATACACTCTCACCAGCACTACCCGGTACTTCACTTTGGAGCACGCATTTGGGGAACAGGTTTCCTTTTTATTTTAAAGTCAAATCATTGTGTGTGTGTGTGTGTGTGTGTGTGTGTGTGTGTGTGTGTGTGTGTGTGTGTGTGTGTGTGTGTGTGTGTGTGTATACCTATATGTATGTATATGGTAAAAATGCAACCAAACAAATGTTTATAAAATTTTTGAATTACGAAGATGATGGCTAATTGCTTTTGTCTTGTTGTCAGTACTACTATTTAGCACATTTATGGCTTACCTATAAGCTGATTTGTCCATGAGAGGGTTTAAATAACCATACACCAATATGTTATCACACTCTGTTGCCCAGGTCAGCAGAACTTACACACTGTTGTATTTCAATCAAGTACTCAGCTTCCTTTTTGGCCTTTCCATGGAGCCATCTGCCAGCAACCAGGCAACTACACATACAAAACAAAAATGGAATGTGTGCATTATTTTCATATCAGAGTAAAACAATGAGTATGTCTTTGTGATATGGTTACAGGTTTTAATGTTTTTGATCAAGGGTTCTATCCTTGGTGGCTGATTTTGTTGAACTGGTTTGATCATTACTGGTCATTCTCATTGAGTTTAGTTCCAGACTTTATTTCTGTTTTTTTTTAACTGGCATGGAGCTCAGTTTGAAGCTCTTGTACTGCTTTTTAAGTGGCTTCTTTCACTTGATTTGATTGTTGTGTTTTGCTGCTAGTGGGGGGGGGGGGTCTGCTGCATATCTCTCAACTGTCCCTAATTTTCAGAGATGTCTCTGACTTTTACTCACATTTTAGCTGTCTTCTTCTTCTTGATCCCTTCTAAAATGGGTGACTTTTAGAGAAAAGGTGGTGCATTGCACTTAATAAATAATGACAATTGTTATGGCCTCTCTACCCCAGGCCAGTAATCAAGGAGCCTCAATCATCACCACTGACACCAGTTAGAGATGGTCACTAAAAACTGGAATGGATTTATACAGTATTTTAAGATGCAGCTTTCTGCATCAAGCATAATTTCTCCCAAGAGCACACAGGGAACACACTCTAGACCTGGGACTGGTCTCTTTGTCTCTCCAGATCCCAGACAAGACTCACTTTGGAGCACTGTGTCCCAGTTCTAAGTAGCTGACACACCCACACCTGGGTATTTGATTTTCACACACACACTCCTGGGAAAGGCTGGTACAGATTTAATAGCTGTACCATTCTGCCCAGATTATAAGGTATCATGCTGCCACCAGCCAACCACTCTAAGGCTCTTACAAGGGCATCCAATTGTACTGAGTAAATTTAATACTAATGTAAATGGTACAGTGTAACCAAAGCAATAAGGCTTTTGGAGTGGCTAAGACGTCACTAAAATAAAACCACAAAAAGAAGGATATATACTCTATTTTTAAGACAATTCTTAGTTTTTCCTATGTAAAATCATGAACATTTTTGACATAGGGCTAGATTTCACTACTACAATTGTATATTTTGTAAAGTTTTATTGTCCAATAATTAACCAGGTTAACCTCACCCAGTTCCAGAATACATTTACACTGTAAGCAATGACCACATTTGCTCATCTTCCCCTTATGTTTTCGGTACTTAGCTCTTTCCAACATGTTCTTAAAACTGACATCCTTTTTGTATATAACTCATGGGTCCACCCTCACTATTTTACTTTATTCAAGATCTATCCAAATACATTCCATTTTTCTTAATGATGGTACTAATGTCAGCAAAATTTTTATAATATGTCAAAACCAGGAAAACCTAAGAATTGTCCTAGAAATAGAGTATATCAGCATTCTTATGACATACACAAAAAGACCCTAAAATGCCTTAGAAAGTCACATCACTAAATATGATGACCACCTATTTAAGTGTATTATAATAGATCATGTTGAAGCAAGGCAGAGAGGGTGCCCAAATGAAGATTATTTAGAGGTAAAGGAACTTAAATAGCAGATTTAGACTCTTGCTATGGCATATCAGTGACTAAATGAAACTTTATCCATTAGCTCTATTCTTAGACTAAAATCCAATTTTTTATTAAAAATTATTTCCATTTTTAATTAATTTTTATTGTAAAAACAAGCAGAAAAAAATAGATGCTGGAGCAATGCTAAGCTGCAAAACACTGAACACATCCAATATATAACAGAAAATCAGTTTATTCCAATGACAGAGGTAAGCGCTTTCACCCAGAAGGGCTTCATCAGACCATATTCATCCTTCAATTTCAAAAAGTTTAAATAGTAGTACTGGCGGGAAACACACACCAATTTACTTTTAAAGTGCCAGACCTTAGAGTACACAAGTTGTATATAAAAAATATATATATAAAATGCTTAAAAAACAAACAAACAACTAGTTACTACTTTATTTTTATATTCACAGTATTTTATATTGTTTATATTTATAGATGCTTGTTTATATTTATTTTATATGCAATATGGTAAATATATATATATATATATATATATATATATATATATATATATATATATATATATATATATATATGCATTTTTTAAAAAAAACTGTTTTGAGTCATAACTAGTTGTGTCATTGCAATAAACTGATTTTCTGTTATATAGGTTCATAGGTTCATAGGTAGGTACTAGGCTATCGGCCCAAGGGCCTATGCAAGCCTAGCCAACAAGGTTCCTTGGCTTACGCCACCCAAGAAAGTTATTTTCCTGTGCCACTGACAAGCAGAGACACAGAAGTGATCCCCATATATTGGATGTGTTTCGTGTTTTGCAGCTTAGCATCGCTCCAGCATCTATTTTTCTGCTTATTTTTATTATTGGATTGGTCTTGGCTGATGGACCATTAACTCCGTGGAAGCATCTTTTTTAGAATAATTTTTATTGTAGTTCTGTCTTATAACAAAGGTGGACAAAAGCTTTATATTAACTTTTTAAATTTAACTGTGTGTTCATATATTTGTATGTGCAGTACTGTTTTAAGAAAAGGCTTTTAAATGAGGCAATTATTGTGTGATTAAGTGTTAGTGTATATAAGACACCTGAAATCTTGTGTTGGCTATTCTGAAGAAATCCTTACTTTTGGTGCAAAAGTGTCAAATAAAAATTGTGGTGTAGATCGAGTTTCTTGGGATTCTTCTTTTTGTGTTTTTAGAAGTTTGTGTGACTTTATTTCTTCACTAAAATAGACACAAGCACTCTCAAGGTTTTAAAATATTTTCTAAAAGACCAGCCACAATGAATTTTTTAAAATATTTAATAATAAATAATAAAATAGAAAACACAAGAATACAAAATATCTAAGTACAATAAACACCAGAGTTTCAATCACAGGAGTAATAAAAATAACACAGTCAGACAGATTTAAATGGATAAAGAAAAACAATACTTAACTAATCTCACTGCATTTCCTGACTGTCAAAAGAATAAATGTTGCTTAGCTAACTTAATTACTACAACAAGGCAGGATTAGATGCTGAGATGCATACTTCCACAAGGCAAGATGATAAGCTTCTAACTAACTGAACTCAACTCAACTAACTCAATCAACTAACTAACTGACTGTGATAACTGTCATCGATCTTTATATCAGGTTCCAAAGAAAACAAAACAAACTGCTGTGAGAGTTCCATCCTGTCAGTCCTGGTTATAGAATGACATCACATTTGATCACCTGACTGTGGTACAATACACACTCAGAGCTTTGCTAAGATCTGTTCCGGTATGTGAAAGCTAGAGAACAATTTCAAAAACTTCCACTTTTCCCTTCCAGAATTCTCTATCCACACACTAACATTCAACAAGCCACAATAGCACTGTTGATACATCTCCAACACAAGCATCTGCACAAGCCAGTGTGATAGTCAAATGACACAACACCATTCACAAAACATCAGCTAACCATGCTGGCACATGTTACACATACACTGCCCTACTCTACCCAGCACAGATAGCAATACCTTACATTGTGACAACAATAATTAGAGTTATAGACTTCTTTTACTTCAGAAAATTTATATTAATTCACATTCCCACACTAGTGAATAGGCTCTCCATCTATATAAAATAGAGTTCATCACTGACTCTATTCAAATGAAACCTTGACAGTTGGATGGGAAATCATAAATTTAACTCCAGTCTGGCCTCATTGTCCATTATGGACAGACACCATCAATAAGAAAAGTATCAACCAAACTTAACACTCCCTACAAATCCTTAGTGACCCCCCCCCCCCATATAGATGCCAGTGATACTCTGAACTCAAATGGTTTGGGGTGGATGGCTAGGCTTGTAAGGGCCTTAGCAGTTGTTAGTCTACTAACAACGCATGAACCTATGATTTATTCTGTCAGTCCCTCAGGTTAATAATACTAATATTTTAAAAGTGTCCCTGATTGTCACAGATTATTTCTGAATTGTTCCTAATTCATTGAGAGCTATGGTTTGATGATTTATTGGGTCTGGAAGACATGGAGTTGAGGAATGCTCATGTTTTTGGTGCAGTTTCTTGGTTCATTTGTGGTATATCTCATGATGCTGATTGGCTGTGTCTAGCTGTGGGTGAGTGGCTTTCCTCACTGAATTCTGAGTTCAGTTTTGTTTAACCAGGGGCATGCTTCTCATCTAGTCTGTCTCCCAGAGGATTTAATTTGTTACCTTCTGTTATTGGTTGAGTCTCTGTTATTAACTATCATGTAGAGACTTACAATTGATATTCAGCCTTGTCCTTGGAGGTGCTGTGCAGAGATTCTATTTTCCTCTCAACCTTCCAAGTTGATTGGAGTGATGTTTGTGTTAGCCCCTGTTTTTGTAACTTGTTTCTTTCATTGTTTGTGCATCATGACTTGTTGTTGTTGAAGAGTTAGAATGCATTGCGTCAACTGAGGGTGGCCTGATTGTTGGGTCTTCAAATTTCTGTGCCTTGTTGGGCCCTGCGATGGTCCATTATATACAGTTTCCTTATAGAGTTGCTCTTCTCCATCCTGTTAATTTGCTCTCAGCTTGCGAGACCATTTTTTATAAGACCTGTTTTTTGGTTCTGTTGTTGAGAATGTAGTCTATATAACCAACAAGTGGCACTTTTATCTTGTCCTACATTTTACTGTATTCCCCCCTCCCCCTTTTGATGCTTTCATTGCATGTTATCCACTCCAAGGTCATTGCAATCCCAATCAGTGCTTTTACAAATTGGAAAATTGGTACCATGGACTACTGATTACCTTGTAAAATGTTATTATTATACAAACAAAAATGAAGTTTTAAATACATTATACAATAAAGTAAGGCAAGAATATTAACATCATTTTTAACTGCTACCATTTATGTTAGCAAACAAGTGCTGGTATTTTAGATCCAGCAGTATTTTTATGTGCATCTGCTACATCTGTCCCAAAGGCTATTACAATCACATCCTTCAGCTGTTCACATTTTATAGTATGCCATATGTCTATCTCATGCTTTGGTCCTCATAGGATTATGTTTTTTGGCAAATCCTTGATGTTTGAAGCACTAAATATGACCTACATTTTAACTCAGATATCATATTCTTCTGAATGCTTGCTAGCACAAATCCTGTTATTTTTATCAATACTTTTAAGTTTATAAGAGAAACATTTATATCTGCCGTGTTTTTGGGAGGTGTCCCCCTCATTATTTTAGACTTCATCCAGGTCTTTCAAGAGGTGAGTTTTGATTACATATTTCCTTTAATTCATGAACAATGGCCACTCTCACATAATCAATGTTGAATACAGAGAGAGAGAGAGAAATATCCTTTTCAGCTTTTTGGGTTGCTTTCGACTTATCTATATGAGAAAACAAATAAACAAAAAACTAATAATAAAGGGTAGATGAGAAAACTGTACTGGAGATAGACATTATAAGCTTGTTGTTAAGCTAATATGTCCCTGCCCCCCTTTTTAATGACAATTATGAGCACTAGCTGAGGAGTCTGTTAGTGCAACAAGTCTGGATAAGTTCTATTACTTGGTGGTTTGATATCATCTCACTAGTATTGCATTTCTTTTTTTGTTAAAGGATTTGCTACTTTGCATGATCTAAAGGAAAGATGGCAACATTTAATGTTTGAGGCACAGGGCCTTTTTTTTTAATTTGGAAACCGCACAAGATCAAGACAGAGGTTCACATAACAAAAGGAGGCTTCAATCATGGAGGGTGACCACTCAGCAAATGAAATTCCAGCTTAAAAATTGAGGCAATGGACATGGAAAGATACCCATAACAGACACTTCATCATAGATCTTGGAAGGCAATCAAGAAACTGAAGTTAATGAGGAAGATGCTTACACGGGCACCTTTGCCAGAAGGCAGTGAGAGGTATATGGTTATTTAGAAGAACTTTTAGATTCATTGCTACAGAAGGGTATATTAAGGATTATTAATTTGGTATTAGTTAGAAATTCCGTGACCAAATGTAGTATCACTACCAGTGTTTCTTAGAAGGCTCAGCAGTCCAGCTCAGATCATCCAACATCATTGATGTCAATACAAATTCACAATACTCCTCCTCCCTTCAATGAGAAGATCATTCCAACTGACTGAGGATTAATAAAGCACAATTTTCTGGCTCCCATAGCTGTTAACAAATATGTCAGTTCCACACTTCTGGGTTTGCACATTATAGCCCATGTTCCTTTGAATATTAAAGAGAAAAGTATTTGGGGAAATTATACAGACATCCTCAATTTAATTAATAAGAGGAGAAGGCATCCAGCAGATTCTTGAGGCAGGGTCCAAAGATCTTGCTACAGCTCTTGGTGTCCTAGGTAAAAAATCTTCCATAAAAACAATAGTTAGACACTGGGTTAGTCGGATTTTGGGATTACTGTATACATGGTTATCCTCATTGAAATATTGTCTCTTGAGTAGTGAGGCATACTACATCCAGGGAGGGGGGTGTCTTGGACAGGGAATGACCAGAGGTTTAGAAAGTTAAAAGGAATGGAGAAGTCCCTTAGGCAACATCAATGACACCCCAACATTTGACTTAGTGTCATGCTTGTAAGTCCAATAGCCTGGGAGGAGTCAACACAATAAACAACCAGTTAAAAGTCAAATATTGGGCCTTCGTTAATGGGAAATGTATGTGGTCTGCTTGCATGTTTGCTTTCCTTTGTTCTCATTGTGGGAAGAAACCAGGTTGTGGTTGCATTTAGCTCAACCAACTCAGAAGCCTAGCCAGTTTTAAATAAGAAAGTTTCCAGCTTGAGATAGGATGCTCCACCAAGGGACAGACTTCTTTTTTGTGGCCAAAGAGGTGACTTTTCTCATCGATAGATACTCTCTAAAGGTATTGCATTCTCCAATCACTAGTTGATAAACTGGCATCTGAATTTCCCAACTATCCAACAAACAGGTAGGTTTTACAACAGAGTCTTCTGTTCCACTGGATTACAAAACAGTAAAGCACCTATCTTCAATTGAAGAGAGGTAGCTTAAATGTTATAAAATAATTAAGGAGACCCCTTCTTACACCCTCTGTGGTACACTTATATAATTTCCCACACTGGGCTGGTCCCCAAAAAAAAAAGAAGGGGTATTCTGCTTAATTCACCATCTCTCTCACCCAGCCATTCTCTCTGTCACTGATGCTATGCATCCTTGAAACAAGCTTCACAAATAGTCAGAGAATGTTCAGATCCATGGCTTTGGAAGCTAGACATTCAGTCTGACTTCTGCCTTCTTCCCATCAGAGAGTGGGATTGGCCTCTATTGGGCTTTGTTTTGATGACAATCTTTCTTTGAGAGAGCCATGCCTATGGGGTGCTCTTTAACCTGCTCAGTTTTTGAAACTTTCAGTTCTCCTTTATGCTGGTGTTAGCATTAGCAGGCTTCGGCACAAGCTGTCATCCTTTATTTTGATGATTACCTGATAAAGAAGGCACTCAAATTTTCTTGAAGCTATTGTCAAGTGGGATGACCCCATCCAAACCATTACCATTTTGGTTCTAGTGATTAACATCCTAGCTTCTGCCATTAAACTCCCTACCAACAAGCTGCAATGTCTCAGCTCCATAATTGACAGCGTTCTTAAAGTTAAAATAGTTAGAGTAAAAGAAGTTATGCAGCTGCAATGCCTCCCTGACTTTGCTTGCACAGAGCTATTTGCCAGGGAAGGACTTTTCTCAGATATTTAACCAATTTGCTATAAGGTGGCAAACAAAAACACCATTGTGTATGCAGTACCTATTGGATCAGAGAGGATTGTGGAAGCCATTTTTGCTCCAGTACCACCAGGTCACACTGTGGCAAAGTTCTTGGATTTTCTCTTATGAATTGCTGCTTTTCACTGATGCAGCAGCAAGGACAGAGATCGGTGGCTATTTCCAAGGGAAATGGTTTGTGGCCAAATGGCCCACTTCATGGTCCAACAAAAGGAAAAAGGCCAGCACCTTCTTAGAAAATCTGACAATTTGGGTAGCCACATTGCTTTGGATAGAACATTTGTGCAACAAGAAGGATGCATTTTGCTCTGATAATCTAGCAGTGCTCCAGGGTCTGAATAATATTTCTTCAAAGTCTAAGTGGGTTCACTCAGTAATAAGCCTGTTGCTCTTATTAAGCTTGCAGATCAATCTGAACTTTTCAAGTTATCACATATCAGGAAGGAAAAGTGGCATAGCTTCTTAAAGATACATTCACCCACTCACTGATCAACATCCTCCCTCTTAAAAAGATTGCCCTTGGTAAAATAACATTAGAGTTAGACATGCATTATTATAGACATTAGAAACAAAACTCAGTGTTCATGTCCAGGTTGGCATGTATCTGCTACATGGTCTGGAGATATGACTGGATCTCATAACATAACAATCTGGACTGAATTTAGCAACAGGGACAGCCTTCTGTGAACAACTCGTATCAGGAATGTCTGGATTTTTCACAGGAACGGCAATATTCTCTGGAACCTCCTTTGGAATTGGAACACCGGACAACTCACTCTGAGATAAAGAGTCTTTCTCACAGGCTATGTGCTGTGGTATAGGCTCGGACACCAGTATCAAATACTTCCAATTCTGCCTAAACTCTGCTTCTTGTGATTCCACAATGTATGATCCTGGCTCTGGGCAAATACTCTTCAAGACTCCAATCCAATCATAATCTTTAAACTTTTGCATCCTTACCACCTCTCTTTCTCTTAATGGACTGAGCAGTTTGCTGGTTTTATCATAGTAGCACTTCTGGGTTAAACGCTTCTTCAACAGATTGGTTTTCACTGACCTGTTGTTCTTGACACATGGAACCAACAATTGTCTACTGATTGGTAATGTGGTTCTGGTTTGTCTTGACAGAAGTCTCTGGGCAGGTGAACCGAGATGTTTATCACAAGGAATGTTTCTGAGATTCAGAAGATTCAGAAAAATATCACAATGGTCTAATTTTGACTTCTCTTGTAACTGTTTTGCACTTTGAACTGCACGTTCTGCCAAACCATTTGACTGCAGGTACTCAGGGCTACTCATGACACGAGTAAAGTCCCATTCTTTAGCAAATAATTTGAACTGTTGGCTTATAAACTGTGTGCCATTGTCAGAAATAACTTTGTGTGGACTACCATGGACTGCAAAATGATGCTATATCTTGGTAAAGACAGTGCTGGATGCTAGATTAGAAAGTAGATTAATCTCAAACCAATTAGAATAAGAGTGTACTAACACCAAATAATGTTGACCATTCCCCTCAAAAATGTCAGTGGCTACTGTCGACCAAGGTAGTTCAGGAATCTGGTTTAGCTGAAGTGGGTCTTTCTGTTGATTTGGCTTAGCACTGTTACATACAGAGCAAGATAGAAGTACTCTCTCAACATCTTGTGACATAGAAGGCCAACATACTAGTCCTCTTGCCCTTCTTTTGGTACAGTTGATTTCTGGGTGACCACAATGCAAGAGAGTAATGTACTCCTGTTGCAAGGACTTTGGAACAATTACTTTCAGACCTTTCATAATGATACCTTTGTCAGACAAAATGTCATCTCTGTATGGAAAAGAAGGCTGCACTTCTTGAGGTAAACTAGCTTGCTCTGACAGCCATCCTTGATTGATAAAGTGGTTAAGCCTCTGTAAAACTGGTTCTGTGACTGTGTGATCTCTCAGCTCATCAAGATGTGTGGAAGAAAAATTTCTCAATTCCATGACTTCAAAATTAAGGTTCTCATTCTCATGCTATTCTGTGGTGTTTCTGGGTGATCTGGATTATGTATCAGCAAGATAAAGAAGTTTGCCTTTCTTGTAGACAACAGTGAAATTATATTTTTTCAATCTCAGCATCATATGTTGTAGTGTGGCTGGAGCTGAATGCATAGGCTTTCTCAAGATAGTGACTAGAGGTTGTTGGTCTGTTTCAATCTGGATAGGTCCACCATAAACATAATCATGGAACTTCGAGCATGCAAACACAATTGCCAATAGCTCTTTCTCTATCTGAGCATACCACATTTCAGTTTGGGTAAGAGTTCTCGATGTGTTGGCTATAGGTTGACCTCTTGTAGGATGACTGCACCAAGACCAAATTTTGAAGCATCACATGAAAAAGTAACTGGTTTGTGAACTTCATAGTATCTGTGAGTTGGTGGACTAGCAATTCTCTGTTTTAAGACATCAAATGCTCTTTGGAGTTGCTCTAACCAAGACCAGGATACATCTTTGCATGTCAGCTCTCTAAGCAGTGCTGCTAGTTGGCTCAAGTCTGGAATGAACTTGCCAAGATAGTTGACCATGCCAAGAAAATGTTGCAGGGCTTGAACACTGTCTGTAGCTAGCATCTCGAGAATGGCTGTTTACTTAAAAGGGTCTGGTCCTAGGCTTGAACTAGCAAATAAATGACCAACGTAAGTAGCCTCTTGTAGCCCAAATTTGCATTTCTGTAGATTGAGCTTAAGATTCACTTGATGTGCTCTTTCCAGAACTTTTCTGAGGTTTCTGTCATGCTCAGCTTCACTATTCCCACTTATTAGTATGTCGTCTATTATAATAGCACAAGGATACCCAGAAAAAAGTAGCTCCATTGCACATTAAAAGACTTCACTTGCAGAATTTATCCCAAATGGCATTCTCAAAAATCTGTACCTTCCAAATGGAGTACTGAACATAGTGAACAATGAGGATTTCTTGTCAAGCTGAATTTGCAAAAATGAACTCTTTGCATCTAAGACAGAAAAAACAGTGGCATTTGGCATCACAGCTGTGAGTTCTTCAACTGTTTGCATTTGATGATGATATCTTTTTAGTAACTTGTTCAAATCTCGTGGATAAATACATATTCTGATGTCATCTGAGCTTTTCTTATGAGCTACTACCATGGAAGATACCCACTCAGATGGAGATACAGAACAAACAGGACAAATCATACCTTGTTGCACCATCTTACCTAGCTTGGCTTTAACCCTGTCCTGCATGGCTATTGGAACTCTTTGTGCTGGCCTGATAACTGGACTGACATCTGGGTCTAACTTCATGGAGTACACAACTGAAAGCTTCCCTAATTTGTCTTTGAAGAGATCTGCATAGGTAGAAAAAATGTACTGGTCGAAATTAGAGTAGTGGTCTTTCAAGCTGACTTGGTGGGCTTCCTTATTAAATGAAAGCAGTCCCATTTTCAAACTGTCTATGAGCCCTAATAATGACTGGACGTGCCTTTTGACCACAAAAAATAACAAGTTCTAACATCACCCAGCATGAAAGCACTACTGAGCCATCAGTCTGAATTTCTTCACCACCATAAGCAACACGCTTCACAAACCTTGCCAAATCAAGCCTTTCACAATGACACACTCTAGCAAGTGTTTCTGCTGACATAACATTGCACTTGGAACCAATGCCAACTTCGAGCTATATGGGTTTTCCATTTATCCGAACAATACAAAAGACTTTGTTCTTTGCCCTTTAATTGATCAACTCATTTCTTAAAATGTTCCCTTTTAGTAAAAGAATGTGGGCCTTTTGATTTACAAAACCTTTTGAAATTATTTCACTTATTGCATTTGTGGCATTGCTGACCAAAAGCTAAACATTTCTCCCTTTAAGGTTCATGACTTCCACCACAGTTATGACAGTTGACAATGAAACTAGGTTGGGGCCCATGCTTTGAGTTTGCTGACTCACTCTAATGCTTCACTGAGGCTATGCGAATTCTGTAATGTGCCGGAAAGTTCTGGGGTTTACCAATGGGTACTGTAGGGGTACAGCTGCTGCCATGTGCTTGGGCCTGTTTCTTTTAACCATGTGTTGCATTCTACCAGCATGAGTTTTATCACTGTGCCTTCTAGAGCTATTCTCATTTGTAAGCATATTTGTGTGCTTTTCTGTGAACTTGTATATCTGACAAATCTCAATGGCCTTATTCAAAGTTAAATCGCTGTCACAAAACAAAATCTTTCTCACAGCATCATCTTCAATACCACACACAAGTCTGTTCTTTATCAACTCATCCCCTAAATCACCAAATCTGCATGTTTTGGCCTTATTTCTCATGTCAGTTATATATTCTGCAAAAGTTTGTCTGTTGCTTTCATTTCTTACATTAGGCAGTAACACTGTTGTTTAGCTTTTTAGGGAAGAAGGTGCTGTAGATTTTTGGGCACTCTTTTATCCAGAGAACAGCACTGAGGCAGCAGTTCTCCTGAATCAGTACACTTGTTTTTTTTTTTTTTTTTTAATTACAATCTATATGTGGTTCATAGGGCCAGTTTTCCAGGTTTGTCATGGTTTCAAATGTGGGGCATCTGTCATCAGCTATTATACAAATACTATTTACCCACTCCCCTGATCATTCACTTTGGAGGCAATGATGTAACCCTGGAGCTGAAGAAGATTTTGTTAACTAAAATTTTATCTGACCTTCATAGGTTACACATTCTGCATCCAGATATGGTCACCTTTTGGTCTGCCATGCTACCCAGACTTCACTAGAAAGATACTCTGAGAGTTTCAGTGACTGAATTCTCAAGACACTTAATAAATCATCTGGTAGCTGAAGCAGCAGGATCAGCTGGCATCCAGGTTATTGAGCACAGTGTCTTATTGAAGCCAGAAAGGGACTTCTATGACTCTGATAGAGTCCACTTGAATTAACTGGGTTTTGAATTATTCAGTTCACAGTTATCTTTGCCTATTAGCAACTATATTAGCCTGAATAGTAACTGTTCATTTTGTGTGTTTTTGGTAATTAATTTCTGTTATAAACTATAGGTAATTGCCATTAGAGAAGAGGCCGTGTAGGGAGAACAGCGTGTGCATGCATGCTAGTGGGCGGTCGCCTCATGGCTTTAACATCATTGTATTCCCCCATTATAGTTCAGCAGCCTGTTGTTGTATTGATTGGTTGGAAAGACAGAAGACTTATAGTTTCAGTGTCAGTTTCTTTAGGAGGCAAAAGTCTTAAGCCTCAGGTTTAGTAGTTAATATGATCTGAATGAGGGGGCTTGATGCACTCACTCGGACTCTAGCTGGGGACTTGAACGAACTTGGTAATGCCAACCAGCTGCCTTGGTAACCTAATGGTTTTGACTTATTAATGTTAATGTGTAATGTTATGTTTGCTTATTACTCAGTACTGAACTTTGAATTTATATTAATATTAAAATTGTTGCAAAGGCGTGGTGTGGTTTTGAACCCGTCTCAAGAGGGCAAATTAGCATATAAGAAATAACACCAAGTTGTTTCTCACTCCATTTTATGTTCTGTATGACCACATAGTTCATGCGCATATATTGAAGCATCACAGTAAAGAAATAGGGAATGGTAAACAAGCACACCAACAGATTGCAACATATTTTAATTTGGAAATGCTAATGTTCTTTTTCTAATGTTCAGAATACATTTTTGCATAGTAAACAATGTAAAGCATTTTATAAGGTAGATGTTTTTAAAACATGTTTATAAAAATGTAGAATCTAAGTATACTTTAACTCAGTTAGATTTGAAGTTGATGCAGACTCCAATAAGGCCTTTTCATTAGTGCTTTAATAATGTACATGTTACATTTGTTCATCTTAAGATAAACACCTGTGTTTTTTAGTCTTTTCAAAACTTCATTATTTGTATTGTTCATCAAATGCAACATTATTCAAAGCCTGAAACATTTATATAAAAAACATGTACTCATGCAATGAACACATTTTGTTCCCATCATTAAACACATCATTGTATAAATAATTATGAAACATAACACAAAAGGTGAAGCTTATTTTTTACATCATTTCACATTTGTTAACTGGATACAAGAACCATTTTTAGGCATAAGTGTGTGTGTGTGTGTGTGTGTGTGTGTGTGTGTGTGTGTGTGTGTGTGTGTGTGTGTGTATATATATATATATATATATATATATATATATATATATATATATCTATATCTATATATATGTGCACACATACATATACATATACATATACATATACGTGTACGCTAGACAAAAAACATACTTATTTTAAATCAGTAACAATGATTCTTTGACACATTACGCCTGCAGATAGTGCATGCCAGTAACATAGTAGGGGAAAACAATTAGCAAAAATTTAGGGAAATGTATGCCTTTTACAGTAGGTCATTTAATGTTTGAAGTGCGTTAGTCAGTAATACTTCTGGATAAAAACTGCTAGAAAATTTACTACAGAAATGCACCGATACATATCGGTTTTAACATGGGTCGAGGTAGGGAAGATGGTTGTAGTAGGGAATAAATGTAGCACAACATCTATACTAAATAGACATTATTACTATAATCATTTACCTGATTAAGATACAGGTGATATAGGTCCACCAACAGGACATAGACACTTACAATACATTTAAGATCCGCCATTCAAATAATAAAGTATGTATCGGTTGCTCCTTAAGTCAAGATATGCAACTGAATCTGCAGAAATTTCTGTGAGTATTTCCTAAGGAGAGAGGTTATCTGATAAATGTGAAGCTTGTTTTGAGAGAGATTTCTTTCAAATTTATCCAGAGTTTAGAGACACAAAATTGTATCATGTTGATACACAAACCAAGCAGTAATTTTAAGCTGAGTGATAATAGGAAGTTCAGGGGTACAGTAATATCACTTGCACTCATTTTGTATTGAGAATTTAGAATTAGATTTGTAATAGAACAGAATACAGAGATTGAATATATTTATATTCCCTAAAAGTATGAATTGCATCTGCTACAGACTGACTCTCACACAGTATGCAGTTGGGTAATGTTAATTATCCCTTGGCAACTAGCTTGTGGGAAATCAGGTAAGCATTATGAAAGAACATACATTTTCGGTGTATAAATTTAGAATAAGGTAAATTATGGTAAACATGGCACCTAGAGTTACCCAATCTGAATATATATTTATTTCATTTAATTGTGATTGTACCCTGGACAAGTTTTTTGACACAATTCCCTGCACAGGCATAGTTGAAAAGCTAAATACAAAACACCACACAGCATAAGCATTAGAAACTCTGAACTCTGGTAATCACCAAAAGGTAGAGGAAAACAGTCCAGCCATGTTGAACCAAGGTAAAATATTTTTTTGTGACATAAACAGTCACAGTTTAGCTTTTTCACTCCACATTGGAACTTCATCAGAACTGTGTTACTATCCATTGATAATTCTTACATACCAATAAAAAATGACACCATCAATTAACCACCCTATCAAAGCATTTCATAAAATACCTCTTAAAAGTGCAATTAAATCAATATAAGACTTAAAATTCAATAAACATTTTTACAAAAATTCATATTAATTTAAAGGAGTTGTAAAAGCATTTATGAAAACTTAGTACAAATTAATGCAACTGAGAATAACTGTTGAAAGCTCATCTATAATTATGAAACTGACATCTTAAGAATACTTTTAATAGACATGTGGTCATTTAATTCAGGGACCACTGAGGCATTCAACCTTAGCTGCCAAATCAGTTCTCTGTCCTCTAAAGTACATTCCCAGGGCCCACAATGAGTGGGTGAATTATATAATGCCGGAAACTGGCACCTTTTCCTTGGACTAATGTTCGTTTTTTCTCTTGTATTTGTTTGAGGAGGTTAGTTACTCATTATGGGTTTGTAAACAATCTCAAGTAGTGAAATTTTAAAACCAGACTAGTTTGGTCCTTTACATAACAGTGAATGTCTGTTCAAGGCATTATTGCCATTATGCTTTTGTACATCATAGCTATGTTCATACATTCTTCTGGGGAGTGGTCTCTCAGTTTTGTTTACATAGAACAATTGACATAACTGGCATACTGACACATGGACCATTCCAGCAGTTTCAGAATTCTCCCCGCACAACAACCTCAGCTCACTGTTGCCCATATAATACATTGATAGCCTGTCACCTTCAAAAATAAAAGAACATCAGTTACAATGGCCATACTTTCTAGTGCATATTTCTACAATAGCTTTATCAAAAAGTGTTGTGTTGGTTTGCTGGCTTTTCCACATTCCCTTTAAGATTAGTTCATCACTTATAAATAAACGTGGGATCTGGGTCAAGAATAGATAATAAAAATGGCCTAATTATTAAGAGTCACTTCCTTGATTATGTTAGAGTCAACCCCAAACTGCAAACTTACAGCTCTTTGAAAACCATTCCCATGTGAGACTCTAAATTTTTTCCATTTGACCGGTAGATAGTTGTCATAATGACTCAGCATAGGTAAAAATCCTTTTTCCTTCTAATGGTGACTTCAACCATTATATTCTTTACAAATTAGAAAGGGTAACCCCTTTCTAAAAACATCTTCATAGGTTTGTTCTTTTTGCTGTGAAATACATTGGTATCTGAAATAATCAGGGATAACCCGACAAATTGCCCCTTTATCAAACTCCTTTTTTAAAACAAAGGATGAGAACTTTTAAAGTGAAGAAAATACATCAAATAATTTGGCTTCCTGCAGTTGTTAGATGAAAATGTTTTGTTTACTTTTTGCTTCCTTGTTTATAATAGTTATCAAAACAAAAGGTATGTGAGTGGTAAACTTAAGAATGCTGCCAGCTTGTTGGATATGATGTGTACAACATACAGTTTTGTTCAGTGTCAGCTTTCCAAACAATTATTATATCATCTAAAAACCTTCCATAAGATTCACAGATAGGACACAGATAATGAAAGTAAGAGAAGTTGCTGCCAGAAAGAGACCAGTCACCAGAGGTGTCCCCAGGGTTCTGTGCAGGGACCGCTCCTGTTTGGCATCTGCTTTTCAGAATACTGCAAGATAGGATCAGTCATTGAATCTGCAAATGGCTTAACCATCCTGCAGGAAGGATTTTCGTCCTTCAGGAAGTCATCTACCACAGGGAACTATCACATTGACAATATTCCCATAAGAATTAAAACAGTTGTTCAAGATTTGGGAACTTATGTCAACAGTGACCTAACTTTTGACCAACATGTGTCTATTGTTGTAAGAAACTCTTTCTTTTTTGCATAGCTTATAAACAAAGGGATTGCATCTGTATCTAGGAAATCCCATTGTCCCCCCTTTACTCAGCCCTCATTAAGCCAGTCATTGAATATAATACATCCTCTGACATGTATCTGTCCAGATACTTGCAACAACTAGAACACCTATAGAAATACCGTATGGCTTAAACAACATATCCTACATGAACCAACTCAAAACCTTATCACTACACTAGGTATCTTACAGACTGCTAACAGGTGACCTGTGTCTGCCATACAAGGCCTCCTCTGACCCATTACTAATGGATTTACTGCACATCAGTGAGTCAGATGGCATCAGCTATTGGTCTAGGGATCTAAACCACTTCTGCAACAGCAGAACACTTTGGAGGGACATGTGTATCTCACAGACAACACGGGTGCTATGCAACAGACTTCCCATCCACATCCCTGTCCATATTCAAGCACAGCTTAGATCTATGGATGGGAAATAGAAAATTTACCCCAGGACTGCCCCCTGTACTACAATAAAAATGCAACTCCTAAATGCTTTTTCCCATGAGTTGGTTCCCTCATATTATCTATGGTATGTTCTACGTATTATCATTAGGGTTAATATATAGTTATTGACTATGGGATGGGTAAAGCCAATCTATAATCAAATGAATTATTTATTTTGAGCACAGAACAGAAAACTGTCTAAGCTTAAATTTACCCACAAGGACAGTTAGTCTAGTGTGTACCTATGAATAACACTTAAATATGAGTAGCACATTTAATTCTGAGTTTATACAAGAGGAAATGTTTCTGCTCTGGTGTAATTCAATCATGGTGAGAACAACTTGAATTTATGAACTAACTTGATGATAGGAGACTGCCATCCTAATGAAGTTTAAATAATTAGAAGCATGTTGATTTTAAAATAGCAAACTTTCATTTCAACATTTCAAGCTATGATACTATTTTATATCATATTTTGGAAACAGTGATCTTTCAGCATGAGAAGCAATAAAAGTCTTAGAGATTTTTTATAAGAATGTTAGAATTATTCAGTACATGGTTAAGGTAGTGAGAATTTGTTAAACTGAATCCAGGTATTTTAGGAAATTATGAGCATCACAGGTTAAAAGCTTCATGTATGAAAGGCACTTAGGAAAAACCCAATATGGCTGGCATAAGAAAACAACTGATATGGCTGGAATTCCTAACATTTTTATATGAGTTCTGTTAGTTGTCCAAAAGGAAGTGTTACTAAAGTTTGGATTAAAGTGACCCAAGATAATAAATGATTTCCTTATTTTTAAGATAGTTTAGAAAAGTGATAAATCTGGTATTATCATGATAATTTATGATTCATATCTGTTAAAGTAGTCATACTTATCATCCAACTGGATTTGTTCCAGAGAAACATTAAGATAATTCTCTGTCTCCAAAAAGATAAGGTAAAATATGTAATTTTTCAATTGTTATAGAAGTAGAAGACCAGGCAAACTCATTTGATTATAGAAGATTTGTTAAGCAGACTAAATGGAAGTTTCCTTTAAGTTACTAAATCAGAGGTAATGTTCATATGGAAGAAAATGATAGTATCAAGTTTATAATTTGCTCTTAAGTATTTAGACCCATTCAAGGAGATATTTATGTTCAACACCATACTGAATGTTTTATCTTGTTAGTATCTTTAAAATAATCCAACATTGATTTGTCAAAGATTCATTTATAACTGTGAAATAAGGTCTGATGGAACATGTTATATAAATTCATACCCCCCTTGTTTGGGTTCTGCAGGTTTTTAAAGAAGAGATTCAAGGATAGTATAAAGTGATATCATGATAAGGGGACATCATTGACTAATTCCTGTTTAAATCTTTACAGGGTTTGCAAGCCTTCCATTTATGGCAAGAAAAGTGGAAGATGAGCCATACAGAATTTTTGTAACTTGAATGAATTTATCTGGGAAGACAATTATTTCCAGTGAAAAGGAAAGAAACATACACTCAGTAAAAGGTTTTACTTGCGTGACTAGCGAAAATTGCATGATGATTACCAGTGTTTACGTATTGCGAAAAAAGAAATCAATTTTAATGTATTGGCCTGTCTGGATCCATGATGCCGTACTGTAGCTTTGATATGATGTGTTCCACTATTAAGTGAAATCTTTCAGCTAAAATAGCTTAGTATATTTTTATATTCAACTTTTTTAATGACATGCTATAGTATTTTTAACTAGAAGGCTTTATGAGTTAGCTCTAAGAATAAAATTGTTTTTGACTATTTAAGCATTTATTTGCAAGGCTATTTATTTCATATAGCTGAACAATTTTAAAGGAACTGGAAATATGTGACATTTAAGTTTCTGGCAGAAAAAGGCATTCAGACCTGGGGATTTGCCTCGTTTAATATCTGAAACTGTTTTTTCAAGTTCTTCAAGATATAGGTCTGTTTAAATAATTCAGTAATGCCTTTGGTTGTGAAGCCAGCTAAAAATATCTATATCCTTTTTCCCCAATGTGTAGACTCTTAGAGAAGTACATTTTCTTGTATGTATCATAGAAACTGAAATGTTATCTTGTGATTGTGAAAACATGTTACCTTTATTTTCAGTAGATTAAATATTTTTGAACCTTGAAGTAGATGCCAAATTACTCAGAAGTTATGAAGGGAATGGCTGAACACTTTTTATATTTAGGACTTATTTTTCATTCAAAGAGCAAATGATTTGTTGCATGTGGTTATATGAGTTTATGCTGCAGATTTGTTTTAGATTTGACTGTGTATTAAGGCTATGTTAAAGTTCAATATTGAACTGAACAAAATGATTTGAGAAAGTCAGTTTTTTTCTTGCTGACACTTTTTCTTGGCAGATGCTTTGCTGATAAGAATATCTTTAATTGTGGATATAAATGTGGTACATCTAGTATGAAATGGAATGTTATTGTCTTGAATTTCTGTAAAGTAGAACCCCATTAATTAAATAATTTGTTATCTGCTATTCTTCTCTTAAGAAGCTATGGATCAATGTCTCTAGTCTGGAGCTGTTATAGTTTTCCATGATTATATAGCATTGCCCCTACAACTGACCCCCTGATACCACACTCCTCCCTCTCTTCTGAGTTTCACCCTTGCATCCATTAATCACCACCTATTCAATGAAAACCATTTTTATCCACTTTGCTTTATCAATGTCTACTGCTGTTAAAGCTTTTTTTGTGTCACCTGAGTGTGACTGCATTACATCTTACTGATTTTTTATTGGCATCTGGTTATCTCCTTTTTTTAACCAGTCTTAAATCTATCACACAGGCTTGACTGATACAGTTTTATTTCCATGAACTCATGCTGGCTCTCATTCAGTAATCCATTTCTTGATAAGAATTTCATTTTGTTACTTCTGAGAAGTTTTCTTTTCCACCACATCCCCCAGGTGAGTCTGCTGGAGGTCTGACTGCTGCATGGATTGAATATGGTATGACAGTATGAGAAATCCAGGGAACTACAGGCCTGTTAGCCTAACAGTAGTAGTACAAAATGTCATGAAATGAACCCCAAGAGTAAATCATGGTGGATTTCCTGGAGACAACAGGCTGCAGGACAATAAAAAATGGGTTCATGGTGTCCAGAAGGGGCTGTGTAACAAATTGAATCCAGATGCAAGACTAGGTTACAAGAAAATTTGACATGAAAGTGCTAGTAGATATGGCCTACCTGGATTTCAGGAAGGCCTTTGACTCAGTCCTTTACAGGATGCTTCTAGAAAAATTGGTGGGCTTGGAGTAGGATCAAAGCTAAAGAGCATGATTACAACATGGCTAAATGGTGATACACAGAGACTTATAGTGAGAGGGACAATTTCAGAAATAACAAACTGCCTACTGAAGTACAGCATGGCTTTTTCCTTCATCCTGTATTCTTCAATGGGTTACTTTTAGACAGACCTGAGAGACACGAGAACAAGGATTGATCTTTTCTCTGATAACTCAAAGTTGGAGACAACAGTGGTGATTTAGGAAAGAACCTAAGTAAGGTTTTGGAATGGCTGAAGGACTGAGAAATGACAGTCAATGTTCAGAGCACACAAATGAAGAATGCTGCACATGGGTCAAAACAGCTCTCATGTGAAGTGTCACTGGTTGAGTGGGACCAATGGCAGTAAATGATCAGGGAAAGTACCTGGAAGTTTCAGATTAAAAGGGAGTTACTGTGGTGTTTCTTCTATCATTCATCATTTTATGTCACAGCAACTGATGTGTACACTATGCAGAAAGTACTATAAGCATGTTTAGAAAAGAACATTTTTATATATTACTACTACCACCTGTAACTTACTCTATGATGATGTTTATTATAGCAATAACCACTGGCCGTGTGCACGGTTACTACCAGTTACGGTTGGCGTGAAGCCAACATTACGTAATTAAGGTTAGCATTACTCACCAGGCGTATTTATTATTTATTTTACGACAAGAAACTATTACCTGTTTACTGCCCTTCCGCAGATGTCTGGCATCCGCGGGGTTCTGATGTTACTGCGCCCCTGCAGTACACATCAAGCTGTAAAGCAAAAAACGAAAGCAAGATCTCTGTTGCTTTTTTTTAGTGTTTCGCTATGGTAAATGAGTTTAACATAAAATAAGCAATGGACATCTCCGTTGCTTATTTTAAAACTCTCGCCATGTTAAACTCATTTAACATAAACACTAAAAAAAAAAAAAGCAACTTGCTTCTTCCTCTAACACAAAAAATGAGCTAATATAATGTTTTTATGGTTTAACATGAACGGGAAGCTTTCAAATAAACAAAAAGATCTTCCGTTTTTATTTTAAAAAACCATGTTAAACCCATTTAACATAGCTTAAGACAGCTTAAAAAAAAGTTAGGCATTTAAAAAAAAAAAAGTCATGACGGACCTTTTCCATTAGTATAACTCGATTATTAAACGGGCACCAATCAATCAGCGTGCAAGTTTTGGGGGGATCATGGTATAATTGAAATGTTATTGTACTGCAGTAGTTAGTTCATATAGCTTTTCTCCCCAGGTTTCAGCTAAAAAGAGACAAAGTGTTCAACTGAACTTTCCCAATTAGCAAATGCAAATAAATGAATAAATGCTGGGATGTATCTGCAGCATATAGACTCCAGAAGCAGAAAGATAATGTTCTACTGTACTGGTCTCTATTCAGGCCAAATCTTGAATACTGTGTATAACTCTGGAGGACATACAAGTGGAGGGATATCAAACTGCTAGAAGTTGTCTACAAGAAATCCCACTCTAAGGTGTATGGGATGATGGAGGAAATAGGATCACTCACTAGAGAAGCTAACTCACTTCCCAGAAACTCTTCAAGAGACAAGAAAACATTATGTGTACACACCATGTTGTCATGGAAAAGTTAAAGGATTATCCTGAACAGGAAGGACACAGGGGGATCACAAATGGCAAATACAGTGGCCATCTAGTCCTTCAATGTGTAAAAGCAATTAGTGGAGAATATTTTGAATCCATGAAATGGGCTACCAGAATGGATGGTGCGGAGTAATCCACTGAGACATTCAAGCTGACATGGAAAAAATGTAAAATGAAGGGAGTCATGTAGAATACTCAATATGCTTTAAAGTCAGGGGAGGTGGGCTTATTATCTCCTTCTACCACCAAGCAATTGCAGTTTAATGTCATTGTATATGCTTAACACATCTAATGCAAAGTACCAGTGAACACGTTAACACAAATCACCTGTGACATTTCTAGGACAGTCATTAGAAAAAACACCAAAGGACCAACCATTTCGAGTGCTTTAATTTGAAAGGAAAATAAAACAAAGCTTTCAAGTCATTCAAGACTTTCCTTCAGTGTAATGAATGTAACTAATTAACAATACTAATATATAAGAACCAGCCAACAGAATAAAGTAAAAGATCACATCGTAACCAAGAAAGTCCAGTGAACAAAAAGCCTATGTAAAAACATTTATAGAAAACATTTAACTTTAATACCATTCATAAAAATCCCTTAAATAAACAAAAAATATATGTAACCACAACATATTTGCTGTTACAAGTGTAATTCAAACTGAAAAAAATCATTTTAATATTAGTATTCAATGTCATATAATATTGTTATATTGTCATATAAGTATGCATATAACTCCAAAAATCAGGACTTAAAAAAATACTAAAAACAGAATTACAAGAAAGAAATAAGTTAGGTAACATAAGGCTGTCATTCTTTTAACAGAGGTTTAATACTTTTTGTAGTACTTTTTGTGGTGACATTTCTAGCACAGAGCAGATGCCTCTCCAAATTTCCAAATGTGTTGAGGCAAAATAATGCGAGTCCACAATGAGATTCATATCAAATGCAATAATTTTAATAAACTATATTAAAATGAAGAGTGGTAGTCACAAACAGCACTGAGCCAGTAGAATGAAAGTGGTTCTGCTATACACAGGGAATATATTCAGTGGGAATGTATGCTAGACCATGTACCACTGTTGTTTATTAGTTTTGCACATTTTCACTTGTGCTTAAGAGTTACAAGATATAACAGACTTGAGAAAGTAGGCTTTTTTACAGAGAAGGGGCTTTGTCTTGGTTAAAGATAAAGAATAGCTATTCAAACCATATGGGCAGTGGTGGCTCAAGGTACTGGGTGCTAGCCTGCACCCCCCAGTTTTTAAAAAGACAGAAATGCTATTAAAGTAAAGGAATGTCTGAATTTGTTTGTAGTTCCTAATTCTTAGAAGTCCGCACACTTGTGTAGAGTTCCAAGGAAAGTTAAGACTAAAATAAATAAATAATTACCCAAACTACAATTAAATAGGGATAGCGACAAATTCTGTTTCACATGGCTGGAGAGCATATTCCAGAGAAAGGGAATGCTCTGAGAAACATTTCTGTCTGTCCAACATGTCCTATGTGTATGGCAGGCAAAATGTAGGTCTTATAATCTAGTAGTTCTTATGCTGTTTGTTTTGCAGATGTGCAAAATGTTCATCAAAACAGCATCCAAGGATGCCTTGTGTGATTATGTAAGGTATTGCCATCTGTGCCAGGGAGAATACAGCAGTGCATGTGTAGCATATGCCAGCATAGTTAGCTGCAGTTTTGTAGATAATTTTGTGTCATTTGGCTATCACACTGACTTGTACAGATGCTTGTGTTGGAAATGTATCAGCAGTGTTGTAATGACTGATTGGGTGGGTGTGTGTTTGGATGGGGAGTTCTGGAGGGAAAGTTTTTGAGGTTGTTCTTTAGCTTTCAGATACTGCTGTAGATTGCGGTGGGGCTCTGGGAGGGTAGCCTAATGGTTTAGGTGTTTGCCTTTCAAACACAAGGTGCAGGGTTTGAGTCTCACAAGGGATAATTGGCTAGGCTTAAAATGGCTCACAAGAGCAGTCAGCCTAATACTAATCTATGAACCTATGAACCAATTGTACCACAGTCAGGTGATCAAATATGATGCCATTCTATAGCCAGCACTGAGGGGATGGAACTTACACAGTAGTTTGTTTTATTTTGTTTTCTTTGGAACCTGATATAAAAATCTATGACAGTTATCATACTCAGTTCAGTTGAGTTCAGTTTTAGTTAGAAGCTCATCACCATGCCTTGTGGAAGCAAGCATCATAGCATCCTTTCTTGCCTTGCTGTATTAATTAAGTTAGCTAGGGAACAGGTATTTTTTAGACAGTCAGGAAATACAGTTCATAGTGAGAGTAGTTAAGTATTGTTTTATGCATCTGTTTGAAACTCTCCAACTGTGTTATTTTTATTTCTCCTCTGATTGAAACTCTGGTGTTTATTATACTTGGATATTTAGTATTCTCATGTTTTCTATTTTATTATTTATTATTAAATATTTGCATTCATTGTGGCAGGTCTTTTAGAGAAACATTTAACATCTTGAGAGTACTTGTACTTATTTTAGTGATGCCTTGGCCACTCTGAAAAGTCTGGCTGCTTCAGTTACACCCTACCATTTATGTTAGTATTGATTTTACTCAGTATAATTGTATACCCTTGTAAGAGCCTTAGAGTGGTTGACTGGTGGCAGTGAAGTTATTTTATAGTCTTGGTAGAAGGAGGTACAGTTAGTAAATCTATACCAGCCTATCCCAGGTGTGTGTGTGTGTGTGTGTGTGTGTGTGTGTGTGTGTGTGTGTGTGTGTGTGTGTGTGTGTGTGTGTGTGTGTGTGTGTGTGTGTGTGTGTGTGTGTGTGTGTGTGTGTGTGTGTGTGTGTGTGTGTGTGTGTGTGTGTGCGTGAGTGTGTGTGTGTGTGTGTGTGTGTGTGTGTGTGTGTGTGTGTGTGTGTGTGTGTGTGTGTGTGTGTGTGTGTGTGAAAATCAAATACTCAGGTGTGGGTGTGTCAGCTACTTGGAAATGGGACACAGTGCTCCAAAGTGAGTCTTGTTTGGGATGTAGAGAGACAGATAACCAATCCCAGGTCTGGAGTGTTTTTCCTGTGTGCTCATGTGGGAAAATTGTGCTTGGTGCAGAGAGCTGCATCTTAAAATACTGTGTAAATCCATTCCTGTTTTTAGTGACTGTTTCTTGCCAGTGTCAGTGATGGGGACTGTGGCTCCTTGATTACTGGCTTGGAGTAAAGAGAGGCCATCGCACTTTGTAGGCCAGCAAAGATAACCTCTCGGTAGTCCGTATGATACCAAGTAAAGACAAAGTGCTTTGAGGCAATGAGTGTAGGGCATTGAGTTTATTCCATGTATTCTTTTCATAAGGTACATACCTATGGGGCATTATACTCTATGATGGATCTGATGAGAGCCAAGTGCAGTGGTACGGTGACCTCTCTGTTCCTAGATGCCATGTACTTCCTTCTATGTTGCTCAACTTATAAGCACTTTTTTACTACCTTAGACACATGTTGGTCAAATGTTGGACTACTATCTACCTGAGTTCCCAGATCCCTGATTAGTGAATCAACTTTTAAGGGTGCTTTATTGAGGATGTAGTTACCAGAGGTGGCAGACTTCTCAAAAGGTGCTATAATTCATTTCCTGGTATTGAGCTTTAAGACATGGCATTAGCACCAAATGTTTGTTTGCATTAGACCTTCCTGAAGGATAACCTTGTCTTGTGAGAATTCAATGACTGCTCCCAGTTTGCAATCATCTGCAAACTTGGTTAGCCAGAGGCCTTTAACATTGGCTTTTACACCCAAGAAGTAGATGGAAAAGAGCAGTTAGCCTCCCACAGAGCACTGGGGAGACTCCACTGGTGACTATCCTCTTTGAGGAGGTTGCTTCACCAAATCTAACCACCTGAGTCCTATCAGTGAGCCAGCTAGCTATCCAGCATGTTATAAAGGTGATCATACTTAATTCCATAAGTTTGTTTGGAATGCTCAAGAGGGTTATTGTATCAAATGCTTTAGCCATATCTAGGTAGACAGTATGCACCATTTTCCCATCATTCATTGCCCTAGTGACCTTTTCAGAGAAATATACCAGATTCAGTAAGCAATAACATCCTTTGACAAAGCCAAACTGGGATGGGTCCAGTGTCAGGAGGTCTTCTATGTCCTTGCTGATAATTTCCATGATAGTTTTTTCATGACTTTGCAAATAAGAGTAGTCAGACTAATCGGCCTATAATTTTCAGGATCTGTTGAAGGTCTTCCCTTATGAAGAGAGATGACCGCCACAGTCCTCCATTCACATGTTTTAAGACTATAGTTTAATAATGACTCCAGGGGACCTGATAAGTTTTATTTTCAACAGGCATCATTGGATGTTATTGGGACCCACTGAGGCTATGTTCTTGACTTTAGTGAGTGCAGCCAGTAGATGCTTCCTTGTTATAGCTGGAGGGGTTATGTTTGGGGGTATTTTGGGGGGGATGGTTGGGCATGGGGGGGTAAAATTGGAACTAAATTTCTTTGCTAACAGAACAGGTTCACTGTATCACCAAACCTGGTGAATATGGCACCTCTAACCATCAGTTCAGCACATTGCTGCATGCTGTCCTTGAGGTTTCTGACATACCATACCATGCATTTAAACTTATAAGAAACACTAACCATCCAACCCATTACCCTATTCACTATTAGCTGGGAATCCTATACAGCACTGAACATATAGGCACAGAGATTTCTGGATTTTGTAAACACAAACTCCCTGAACCAGATAGTCAGTACACCAACCAGGGGTGCAACCGCACTGGATCTGGTCCTTACTAATATGGGAGAGTGCTGCACACCCCATACTGTAAAGTTTTCCTTGGTAAGGTCAGACCACAAAATGGTCTCCTTTGAAGTAAAAATAAAACTTGGACCCTCAACTAAACCAGGAATATTCAAGAACTACTCTAAGGCTAACCTCCTGCTATTAAGTGATAACCTGGCAAAATTTCAAGCCCTCATAAATCCTGAGAACACTGCTGCCTATGCAGAACTGTTCACAGAAACCCCGTACCACCATGTTAATAGCTGCACAGAAGCAGCTGTACCCACCAGGAAGAAGTATAACACTAACTCTGAAAACAAACCACCCTGGTGGAATCACAAAATCAATAGGTTGTATGACAGAAGGAAGAAAATCATGGCAAAAATTAGGAGGTGTAGCACGCAGTAGGATAAAAGCACTCTCAAACTAAACAAACATCTCAGAGGACAAATAAAGTCTACCAGTGACAAATTTCAGGTGAATTTGTCCTCCCAGGCCAAAGACAACCACAAGACATTCTTTAGCTATGTCTGCAACCTCAAAAGCAATATACAATTGTGTGCAGAACTCATTGTAAATGGAGCCACCTATACTAATCCAGAAGATATAGCAAACCTACTGGCTGATAAATTCAGCTCCAACTTTACCCTCTCTCCCCACAACCTTCCCTCAGTAAATACCATTAAATATAACTCCCCCAGCTGTCACTAAGAAACAGGTCCTTAATGCTCTCTCTAAGGCCCAAGAACACTGCACCAATGGGCCCAGACAATATCCCAGGAAGCCTTCTAAATAGCATGAAACATGACCTTTCAGAGCCTTTTAATTGCTATTTATCTATAGCCTCCAGACAGGCTTTGTGCCACATGAATGGAGAACAGCAACTGTCATTCCTCTGCACAAAGCTGGGCCATTTACAGACCTTGGAGACTACAGACCCATAAGCTAGACTAGTCTTATATGTAAAGCCATGGAAAGAATTATCATGGAAATGATCAATAGTGATATAGTAAACCTGCAGAAACTGGATCCAACTCTATTGGGTTTTGTCATTGGCAGTTCATGCCTACTCAGCCTGATGGACTTCTTTGAGAAGGTCACCAAAGCAATGGATGAGGGCAAAATGGTTCACACTGCCTACCTCAACCTGGCCGAGGTATTTGACACAATACCCCACTCAGGCATTGTTGGCAAACTCATGAGGTTAGGTACAAACTCGTATGTCACCCCTTGGATAGCCAACTGGCTTACAGACAAGACCCAGAAAGTTAGAATTGGGGAGTCCATCTCTACAAAGAGGCCAGTCACAAGTGGAGTCCCACAGAGATCAGTCCTTGGACCACTCCTTTTTGGCATTTACTTCCTCTAAAGTCAAAGCCAATGTCATTGGTTTCTGGCTGACTAAATTTGCAGATGATTGCAAATTAGGATCTGTAATTGAATCCCACACTGACACAAATGTTCTCCAGGATGGGCTGACACAAACAACTGGTGTCAGAGTGATGGACTAAAACTAAATGCTAAGAAATGCATAATAATATCCTCTGGGAAGTCATCCACCTCTGGTAACTATCATACTGACAACACACCCCTTAGAGTTAACCCAGTAATCAGGGACTTAGGGAAACACATATACAGTAATCTAGCCTTTGACAATCATGCATCTACAGTAGTGAGGAAAGCCTTCTATGTTGAGCAACTTATAAACAAAGGTATGGCATCTAAGTCCAAGAAAGTCATTGTTCCACTGTATTCGGCATTCATCAGTTTTGCAGCAGTAACAGCGACAGAGTTTTTTTTTTTTTTACAAAGTCAGTGAAATGCACACATAAAGGCAGAAACAGTAGCAATCACTCAAAATAACAAGTCCCAGCTGTTCCTTATTTTGCAAAATATATACAATTTTTAGCCTTGTATCTGTGTCTGCCCCTTGTAAAGATTGCATTTTTTTCTGGCAAATCAGTGAAGATTTTAGTCATAAAATAAGGATGACAGGGGAGCATGTTGTCTCATCGAAAGCAGTTTCAGCAAATGCAAATAAAACTAAAGCAATTTGCTGCAATCATTTTTGTCGACAGTGGAGAATGCCTTTTCCTCCACTGTTGTGTGACCTCAAAGTAGGTATATATGATTCTGGCAGGTGAGGGTGATCTCTCATATGGGGGTTGCAGATGGTTTTCTCCTCAGCAAAAAAATTGTGTAAATGTTTGCTGAATGTGGTTTCACTTATCTGTTTTAATTTTATTTGCATTCACCATGGTCCTTGGGTTCCTGAGTAATTATTAGGCTAGCTTGTCCTTGTGGGTCATTTTAAGCCTAGCCAATTTACCTCAAAGGTAAGAAATAAACCCTGTACCTTGTGTCTGTGAAGTAAACACCCTTACCATTATGCCAACCCTCCCAATCCAAAACTGCCTTCAGTGAATTGAAATGACTTCAGATGGCATTAATTTGATTTTCAGATCTAGAAGTATGCTAATTCAAAATCTGTTTGCTAGCATGTTTCTAAGTATATAAAAGTTACAGCTGTTGCTAATTTTGGTCTGGTCTGCATGTCCTCCCTGCGGTCACTTGGGTTTCCTTTGGGTGCTCCGGTTTCCTCCCACATTCCAAAGACGTGTAGTAGGTGGATTGGACACTCTAAATTGGCCATAGGTGTGTGAGTGACTGGTACAGATGAACTAATGCAGTAGGGCTAGCCACCCAGTGGTGTAAACCTTGGCTCAAGATGATACTGTTATGTCACTGTTGAAGTGATTCCCTGACCCCATGTGCAAAATGGGAAAAGGGGCTGAGGATGGATAGATGGATGGATCCAACATTATTTTAGCTTTCTCCTTGAGCTATGATCTAAGAGGATTTTGAGGTATGTGTGTTTGGGGAGGGGGTTACAGTGAGTTACACAATGTGCTCTGACAGCAGTGAGATGACAAGATAAGTTCCTGTATGGCAATTATTTATGTATGTATTTGTTTAATTAATTGCAATAACCGATCTGATGACTACAGTCTTACAAATGTCTTAATTTATGGTTATAAATGTTTGTGTGTCTTTGTGTATGTTTGTATATATGTGCATTAGTGGATGACATAAGTGGTCTCAACTATTCCTTATTCTGCAGAATATCTGTGATTTTTCACCTTGTATCTTGTTCTTTTCCTTGTAAAGGTCGTGGCTTTTCTGACAAATCAGTGAAGACTGCAGTCACTAAATAAGGATGACAGATATTGGAATTTATATTTTATAGCAAGCTAATGCAAAGCCTGTTATGTTAACATGTTTCTAAGTTTATAAAGGCTGCAGCTGACCCTAATTTTGTTCCATTGTCCTCCATTATTTTAGCTTTCTCCTTGAGTGATATGAAGTTGGGACTTATGTGGTGGTGGAGTTTGCAGTAGGTTGCATTGTATTCTGACAGCACTGAACTCAGAATAAATACCTGTATGGCAGTAATTTATATAGTGATTCATTCATTTGATAGCAGTCAAACATCTGAGGTGAACAGTCTGTAATCAATGGTCACATCTGTGTGTGTGGAAGGCGATTTTACTTTATTATATTCTGATATTTGTGGTATATACTATCAGTAAAGTTGGCTTTAATTACTAGGCACAAAGGCTGTAAGATGTTGTGGATTAAAGTGAGTGACAGTGCTGTAATTTGTTCAAGATAAACAGTTATTCTAGGTATGCAGAAGCCATGTGCATAACGTTTTCACTTTTTATCATGGTCAAACATCAACACTGTATTCAATAAGTGGATGTCTGTGGTGGACTGGGCAGAATATATGTGATAACTGCTTATTGGCAGTATATAGCAGCCGAGTTTTGTTGCCATCAAGCAGTGCTTGGTTTTCCTGTTGAATTTTGATACTTGATTCCCTCTGGTTGGAGTCTGGATGTACTTCTTGCCTCTATATGTATCTTATCCATGTGTTTTGGTTTCCTCTCCCAGACCCTCAGCTCCTTACTATCTGCCACTAGCGATTTGTGTTTTACTTTCATTGCAATCTAACACTTCACTGGTGCACAGAATATTACCATGTCTTTTTGGAGACGGCATTATTTCCACATAAGATTTATATGTCCTTCCATGTATCTTTTCAGTGTATTAGAGAAACAATTTTCTTTGCTTTGAACATTAAGTTTTAGACACAAGTTATCTTTCCCTGAAAGATAAGACTAAATATGTTTCCTTACTCGTGATTTTTGTTCAGTCCATCATTAAATCAAAATATTGCAAAAAAAGCTCTAAGATGCACCTTAGAGCATTTAGAGCTCTATGACCTTAGAAGTCTAGTAACTGAGATGCTTGGCTTAATTCAGCTACTTCATCCAAACTTATAACAGAAGAGTATGGGCTAGTTAGGTGGATTAAAAGTATATGGGCAGCTAAAAATAAGGCATGTGAAAAAGCAAATAAGAATAATCTATCTGGATGTTGTGGTGCAAGCATGAAGGGGAATGGGGCACAAAGCCAGAGAAGTGCAGGGGTGATTAGTGGATAATGGGTGGGGCCATGAAGTCCTTTGTTTAGAAGTCCATTTTATATAAAGTCGGCCTTGATGATTGCAGCCAGGCATCTAAGGAGTATGTAGTCAGTTATGTAACTATGATGAGTGTGTACAAACTAAGGCAGTCTGTGGCAAAAAGTGACTGACCCCATCATTTTGATCACAAGTTGTGACACTGCCAGCCCAGCTATCTGGAATTTTGTAAATAATTCTATGTTATTTGTGAATATTGATATGATTTATACAGAACTGTATGTTATGTACTGAGCTTCAAGAATGTAACCACAGCATAACAGCATACCCTGCTGGAACATAGAAGATTAACTTACAAAACTTCAAGAAAATAAGTTGAAATTAAGTGTTTTACGATGTGCTTTAAAAGATAGTTAATGCAGCAAGAAGACAGGATGCCTAGAGCTAGACATTTTTTCTATTGTCTTGGAGAGAAATATTTACTATGTTTAAAATGTAAAGTGTTTTATTGCTCTGTGACTTCCTAGCAGCTGCACATCTGAGAGATATGTACTTCTCACACAGAGATGTTAAAAATTCTGTTAGTATATGTTAGCCTGGGAACTGAAGGCAGGTGATAAAGAGTGATGTCATCTAAGCTGACCAAACAGTAATGTTTGATAGTAATTTAGGAACTCTCTCATAGAAAGACTGTGCATTTTGTATCTTGTCTTGGACCTAGAAGCATCCATTCAGCACATCTGCATTTTCATTGCTCTGTAAGTAAGTTATTTAGGGCATAATATCTCTTAGATATAGATAGGAATATAGTAAAGATTAGTTTAGATGTTTTCTTTATTTGAGACTGTCCTGCAATAGTTTTAAAATATTTCCTGTGATGCTGAACTCTGTAGTTACTGTGTTGATTGAGTATTGTCTTGTTGTTTTATTATTTATTATTAAATATATTTAAACCTATCTTTGTGGCTGATATTTGTGAGACACATTTAAGCTCTTAAAGTACTTGCATATGTATTTGGTGACACTGTACAGGCTACTCCTAAATAGCCTTAGTCTTGGTCACACTTACCATTTGGATAATAGTAACATTACACAGTAGGTTTGGCAACCCTCTGTAAGGGCCTTATAGTAGTTGATAAGCAGAGGTTGGTTGCAGTGAGAACTACCTTATAGCCTGTGCAGAAGGGGGCATATCTAGTAAACATTTGCCAGCCTTCCCCAGGTGTGTGTGTATGTTTGTATATAAATCAAATCTCAAAGTGTGTGTGTGTGTGTGTGTGTGTGTGTGTGTGTGTGTGTGTGTGTCAGCTACTTGGGCAGGGACACTAAGCACTGGTTGAGCAGAGAAGGTGCTGGAGGTCTTGACTTGTCCCCTCAGCTGAGATCTTAACCCTATAGCTGAGCCAGTGGAGAGTCTTATTGGGGATCTAGAGAAAAAGGGAGAAACCAGCCCCAGACTTGACTGTGATCTTTGTGTGCTCTTAAGGGAAATTGCACTTTACTGTGTGTGTACTTATCATCCTCCCATTGTGTACATCCCTCACTTTTGCCAGTGGTGATAATTGATGAGCCTTGATTACTGGGCCTGTGCAGGGGCATCACATAAGTTAATGACCACTGACAAGCAGTAATAGAATCCTACCTAATTCCATTGCAGCCCCTGCTTGCTTTGAAGTTACCAATCACCAGTCATAGAGGTTGCAACTCAGCGGTACTAAGAGCTGAAGTGATAGTCATTTAAAATAAAAAAAAAAAACTTCCAGGATAAAAACATCTGCTTGTAGCTCAAAGATAATATGATGAAATTCAGATACCATCCAGTGTCAGTCTTTTTTTGTCCTAAAAGCAGACTTTATATAAAGTATACACCTTTAAAAGTAAAACCATCTGCCGGGGCCATTGACCTGACATTATTAGCCTCATGAACTGCAGAGTCAGATGTTTGGCATGATGATTAAGGTCTTAATCTCAAATATGTAAGGTAAAGAGTTTGATTCTGGCTTCTGGTTCTTGGCTAGGCTTGTAATGATTTGCAGAGAGCCTACCATTTACATATGAACTGCTGTTGGATGGACTTTGAAATGTGAAGAGAATTGTGTTTGACAAGGAAAGCAAATAGTTCAAGATGGCATACTTCTTTTGTGAACGTGGTCAGCCATTTAGTAACCAATTAGACTATGATCTGTTTTCATTTCTGTCAAGTGGCTGCATGTAATGCCTGTATTACAAATTTATAGTTTCAGAATTGTGTCTCACAGCAGTCTGCAGGTCTCAAGTATGGAGTGTCAGATTTCTGAGATTTGGATGAAACAAGTCATGTAGGTTATGTGGCTTGAAGGTTCTATATACTTAAAAATAGCTGATGTGCTATCAGATATAGTGACTGAAGCAGGAAAATTCAGATATTCCAGTTTCACGTAAGGCTTTCAAAGTCATTTTGGGATTCTTCAGTCCTAATTAGCATCATCTGACTTGGAGGAATATAAATTAGGCAGAGGTAAATTTCCTTCACACCAAGAACTTCATATTTTATTGAAAGTGATCAGTTAGCTGTGGTCTTGCACTACTAACATTACCAAAGAGGCCAGGCTTAAGCTACCACAGTTTCTGAAGGCCATTTTTAGAAAATGGTCAGTTCCCATTCACAAGCAACAAACAAGGACCATCTCTGAAGACCTGTTAAGGAGTTCTTAGTAAACATTAAGTGTTGAACCACTACAGTTAAGCTGGATGTGCCTGCATGCCCAGTATCAAAAGCAATAGCTGCTTGATAGTGGCACAACCAGTAGCAATATTTCTGCATTGTCCATTTGGACAATGAATACTTATAAGAAATATATAGAGAACTTCCAAACTCACATGGAACTTTACTACATTTAATGCTGAGATCACTTACAGTATCTGATCACACTCCCCATTACAGAATCAACTGTAGGTATCCAATCTGTGCTGTAGAAACTAGGAGAAAGGAAACTACTCCGTGGATGTAGTGGCGCAATTACAACCTTTCCTCATTTAAAACACAACTGAAAATTCACCTAATGGACTCATACCTATATTTTTGTAACACACCAGGATAACCACAACATTGCCATCTCCTTATTTTCACATCTCTGACCTCATCACCTATCCTGGCAAAAAACTAAGCCTGTTAGGATAATCAAAACAATCTCCTGTTTAAACAACTTGTGCACAATAAAATCTTTATTAAATAAATGTATCCAATAACAATCATTCTTATACTCATTCTAATTCTACTGGAATTAACCATACTCATTTTAAAGACACTTTTTAATGGTTAAACTTAAAACATTAGCTATCATTCTTCAGAAAGTGTTTTTATCTTCATATTCTACTATTCTCCTTCTAGAATCTTCTGTTTTAGCTCTACAGGTAAGCTTTATTAAAACATACAAGTTACCATCAATAAGTGTCACAGAGTTTTGAACTTTATTTTATTATTCTGTTTCACATATTTCACACTTCTGCTTTTATGACTCCATATCACTTGTATATGTAACTCAGGAGCTTTTCTCTCCTGGCTTCAGCTGAAAAGGGGTTTCATGCCCATTTGGATTTTTCCCATTAAACCCATACAAGTAATATAAATAATATGTTTATTAAGTATACCAATCACTCCTTTTTCATTAACGTGTGGAAAACTTCAACCACATTGTACCTATCAGATTGTGCATCAGTTCAAGAGAACTACAAATACATAAAAACAATACCCATTGGTATAAGTGTTGATTAAAATACTTTTATTTCAGAGTGCAGAATATACTCCATGCACAGCAGCTTAAATGGTTGCTGAATGATTCGAACACAGAACATATAAAATTGACCAAAAAGCCTAGTGGCTGAAAGAAAAACCACAAAATGGAGGAAGTCTTGCACATCCCTTATATGGGCAAATTTTCTCCTCCTTCAGTAAAAAAACACAAGGATTACAGTTGACAACAGTATAAAGTATTTATTTACCCCTACAGCAGTGGTTTCACTGTCATCCAACTCTGTTCAGTAAAAAGTCATTAATGTGCTTTTGCAACCTTGAACAGACTGCTGCACGCAAACCATATGTGATAAGAATTTAAACAGGGCTAAATGGCACAAATTACTGACTCATTAAATAAAACACACACATAATGTATTTAATGCGCATTCCTGTATACATTTAAGATGTTTTGTAGCAAAATAATTTGTTTCACACTTTTCGCTAGCTCTTATTTGATACTTTAAATGTGGAACATTCGCTTCTACAAGGTTCTTCAGAAATCAGATTTTCTACCACTGATTCCATCAGATACATATACCTGTGAGGCTTCTCTACATGCACATTTAAATGAAAAGCAAATAGAGTGAATTTAAATGAAGAGAAATACATTCCGAACAACGTTTAGATGTAGAAAGACAAATGTGTATGCATGTCATTTGGCATTTTTGGCCCCAAATTTATACTGAGGAAGGTATTAATAAAGTTAAATACAGCAAACGCAACAAGAGAGTGCACAGACATGGCTATGGTAGGGAAAAATTAGTTATTTATAAGTTAAATAAGCGCTTTGACGTCTATATATGATGCTTCTTCATATTTCAGAAAAACTCAAAAGAACTCTCCATTTAAATACAGAGATAAATCATTGAAGGCATCCAATCACAAATTAAAATTCATTATTCAATAAAAACATTTATTTAAATATGATTACGAACAACCTATCACAAAGCAAAAAACATTTTAGCCTCTAATGTGGTTGCTACTAAATTGTATCTTTAAATAACATTTCTCAAACTAAAAAACCTCATGTCTACAAAAAGCTTTACTTATATAAAAAACAATAATAAAAAAGTAAAAATATATTAAAAACATATATATATATATATATATATATATATATATATATATATATATACATATTACATAAGCTCTATCTATACACTGGCCTTTCTAATAAGAAAGAATTAATAGAAACTCTATCATTGAAGCCATAAAACTTATTGGCCTGTAGCCGAATAATCCATTTTGTTTCTAGTTTTTCTGTTGCATTCTTAATATTCCCGATGACTTCTGTGAGTTAGTTCTAGAACTATAAAATGAAACTTATGTGCTATTAATAAAGTCACATTATGTAAATGAAAGTTCTATGAAACAGTACACAAAAGTGATTATTGCATTTCTATGACCTTATATGTTGTTTTCTGCTGCACTGCATGTTAATACTTTCAGGTTATTAGTAATAAAAGACCTAAAGTGCTCATAAAATACAGTCCTGCACCAAAAGCAATACATTTTTATTTTTGCATAAGTAAGATTAACTCCAGTGCACTTAAATGACAACATTAACTGTCAAGTCCTCCTCAGATAAAAACAAGCATTCTTGTATGTTTCATTTAGAACAGAAATGTACTTGGCAAGCATATACACTAGGACAACAAAAGGCTTAATTTATATAGTGAGTGAGTTTGACTGCATGTATTGTGTCACTGGATGAATGCCATTACATTAACAGATCTTTTACTAAAGTAACATTGCATTTATGTATCTTGAATATGCTTAATGTTTTATATTATAAAATATATAATAGAATTTTCTTTTAAAAGATGTGCAAAGTACAGATAATGCTGTCATTTGTTCAAGGCCACCTTAAATGCATTTCATTCAGGTTCATTTAATTCTTCAGTTGATTTCTGTACACGTTTAGATGCTTTAATTATGACTCGGTGATGTGAATACTATCACAATTACATTTACTGCTTGGTTATAATGCCACTGAAGGCTGTTTAAGCCACAGTGCCAAGAGTTTAATTTGTGTGGAATAAAACTGCTGCATTTCATACATGCAGCTATGTTACAGTTGATTACAAGCCCTAGTTTTATTTACGGATGTCCATTTATGTGATAACATTTATGTAAGTGTTTTTACAATTAAAATACACTCATTTATGTTTTTTTTGTGTGTGACCAGGGCCACTTGGATGATGAAATATGTTCTGAATTTTTTCTGAAGCATTCTACTTTCTTCATCTGTGTGTCTTTGTAATAGTTCTAACATCTTAAGTTTTAAGTCACATCTCGCAGATAAAAACACTGTCCAGTCTGGATTAAGTGGTAATTTTAGCAGATTCCCCTGGAGACAGTATGTGGACTACAGCATTAATAGATAGTTATTTTTGACAGTTGATTTTTAAACCTTTGCACTGAAGTAGGATGTGGGCTATTGTAAGTTTCTTCCCCTCTCACAAGCATTGTGTGCCAGCTATACCTTTAAGCCCTACAAGGAACTTCAGTAGTCCTATTAATGATAGCCCCAAGATGAAATGAGGCATTCTTAGTCATTTGGTCTTTTTCAGACCAACATTACTATCTTCTCAGTCCTTTCTCAATGCAGGTAATTCAGCACCATGAATGGGGTGCTCATTAGTGGATTGGTGCCATTTCATCAACTATACAAAGAGTTTTTTGTAAACTGTATTTTTCGTTTTCAGAATTGTTTTTGTGTCATCCCCACTGAGTTCATTCCCTGATGCATCTGGTACCCATCATCATCATAGTTTAGAAGAATATATTTTTGTCCTCACCCCTTTTCTCCAACTGACTCAGGGATAAGAGTATTGCCGTAGCCTCACAACAGACTTAGAGCTCATTTTCATACGTGGCACCTCCTGCAATGTAGATTGCCCCTGCATTTCACTTCTAGAAGGACCATGGTCATTATTTGAAATTTAAACTGGATGGGAGTTTCACAATGTCCAACCCCTCTCATCGTCTGTAAAGCTTAAGCTTTCAATAGACTCATCTTCTCTGGCCAGGCCTTCACACAGATATCTGGGTTAGTGCTGAAACCTGGACTACTAGTATTTAGCTACAGGTGTGAAATTGTCTGTTTCAGTTTTGGTAGCAAACCGTTATCATGTTTTAGAGTTTGGCTGTTATACAGAAGAATGAAAGGAAATGAGAACTGATTATCATGCCGAATTACCTTTGTACAATGATTACCGTAGAAGTATAACAGTGTGCCAAATTTCATAAAAAGCAAGTCTATTTTTGTATTAGGTATAATGTTTTATATCTGTATATAAAAATGAGTTCTTTTTATATCATACATGTAAAGTTTTATATTTGTATCTTTATAAATGCAGCTTAGAATGTTAGACATGCTGTGGGATTCATGAACGATTGTGTAAGCTTTGCATGAAGCCTACACAATGTTTATGTGTTAACAGAAGTGCTACTTGCATATGTATGATGCTCATCATGCTTATACAAATAGAAGCAAGTTTTCCTGCCCAGCAATGGTGTTGGCAGCCAGGAAAATGTATTGAGCAGTACAAGCACACACAGTAAACAAACAAGCTTGGCTATGGACAAACCTGTTAACCATGCTCACGTGGACAGCACAAAATGCTACATAGCATAAATAATGCAAACACTGCCAGGCAGGCAAAGTGCACTGAGTGTAATGTGCGCATAGATCAATCATATGAATTCAGAAATAAGTAAGTTGGATTTATTTATTTATTTATTTACATTTGTTTACCGGGAAAGTCCGACTGGGCCAGAAGCCCATTTCAGCGGAGGCCCGGGGAGAAAAGCTCCACAGAAATATAAGCAATATACAATAATTAGATAGCACAATAGTATACATACAGTAAGATGCAGAATACACATCTTCTAGTTAGTCTATACAAAATAGTATTCAATACAATTTTCGACAGGTTCAAAAAGAAAAACAAGCATTTCAGTGAAGATCACCATGAGAAAAAATAAAGTTAGTAGTGTGTAAATATTAAATAATAGTTATAAACAAATGAGATTTCCTTTATATATATTTATTTTTCAGTAGTAATAAACACTGAAGAGGGGGAGAAAATGAGGTAAGGAGTAGACAGCGTGTTGAGGGAGTTATATATATATATATATATATATATATATATATATATATATATATATATATATATATATATATCTTGTCAGTCAGGTATGGCACAGGAGCAATGCCAGTTCTTGGATAGATGTTCAAATAGTAGTTGCTTGAAACTGGTAGATTCAGGTGTGTTTTGGAGGGTATGGATTAGAGAGTTCCATAATTTGGCTATTTGATTTGAGAATAGGGCTTTACTGTGAGTGTTGTTAGCTTTGTTTACTATGAGAATGTTTCTGTCTGCAGATCTTAGACTTCGTGGTCATGAGTAGGGAACAACAAGTTCCTTGAGAGATGGGCAACTGTCAGAATGGAAGATGATATTTTGTGTAAATTTAAGTTGGTAGAGACGAAGAAGGTTAAGTAGCTCAAGCCAATTTAATTTATGTAGAGCAATACAATGGTGGGTTTGGTGGGGAAGGTTGGCTGTGAAATGGGCTATTTTGTTGTAGCAAGTTTCCAATTTGGTTAAGTCTGATTGTTTTTTAAGTTGGTAAAGGGGGAAAGCATATAAGAGTGTAGAGAGGAGGAAGGTTCTGTATATGGCTAGTCTGGTATTGTCACTGAGGAATGGCTTGCTTCTGTAAAGTGAGCCAAGTTGGATGTGAACTTTCTTAATTGTGATGGCTATGTGTTGATCAGATCTGAGTTTGTCCCATAATCAGTCCCATATCAATATTCTGTGGTCAAGGAAAGTTTGTCTGTATGTTTGTCGGCATACCACCCAAGAATTGGAACACACTTATGTATATCACAATGCTCAATGCATGTTCCACAGTAGCACTCTCACCATGACAATGGCAGAACAAGTATCTACTACCATAAAATACAAAACTATGTTCACCTGTGTTATCAAAGGATAGACTGATGTGATGTAATTGTTGTTGTATGATGTTAGTATGTTTACACAAAATGAATCCCTATGCTAGAACTGAACATCAAGATGTACAAATCCTCCAACTAACAATATGGTTATGAACAACATCACCCCCAGTAGAACTGTTATCGCAGCTGCTGAACTCCACCTATGTGAAGTCATTCAATCAGCTGTACTTTATTTGCCCATAATTTTTATCTGCTAAAATGGATGGGGGAAGACTCTCCCACTGTATATGTACAAAGTATAATTGTGGAAGATGTATGTCCTGCCGAGCAGTTAAGGACACAAATGCTTACAATCATTCAATGCTGGTTTGGAACACTTTCCTAAGTGATGAGAAAATCAGCACCATAGTGGGATCAATAAATGTGCCATGGTATAAGTGCATTGCCAACTGTCATATGTGTGGTTATGTGAAAGCATGACATCATGTGTAGGAATCAAAGAATGTGTGTATCCCTGCAGTTACTTAGAAAGAATCCTGCTATATGTCAGACAACATTGCCTGATACCCAAACACACCTGTGGCCCCCTGCTGTTGTCAATGTGATGACAGAACAGCAATTATGTACAGTGTGGTACAATCCCATATTGGGACACATGCTTTACTTAGGCAACAACATATATTATGTCATCTCATGTCCTCAACTTGAGGAGGTGTCTTACTACAACTGTTATGGAATGACAATCTATTCAAATGACAGCATCAGTCTACAATACAGCATTTCCAAATGAAATATAGAATAAACTCTTTTAACAGGAAACAACAGCTACACATGAGGGTGACAAGACTGTAATCAGTGATGTCGGGATTTGAACTATGTAACTAATATCACAGGCTGATGAAGGTTTGCTGAATCACAAGTGCATCTACAAATTAATTTGACAACTATGACACTGCACATTTTAATGGATGACATCATCATTGTGAATTACCTTCATGTTTTCACTAAAAAGTGGTCGCACAGCACAAGCACACTGTATAACTATACCTCATATATATATTTGAATCCTGTTCTGCACAGTAAGAGGAAGGAACACACACTTACAAACAACAATCATTCCTGTACTCAAACACCTACCTGTGCACTGAAACAATTCACCTGTGCACTGAAACAATTCACACATAAGTGCATTATATGCATATGCTACAGGAAAAGTGTGACTGCATGTGAGCCATACTGCGTCTTTGAAGGGATGACCTCAGCTATATCATACAAAAGAGATGTTTGTGTAAAAATGACTTTTACAGCTATGTGGAATGTAAATATTGTGAATATTAAAAGGTATAAGACACTCCTGCATCTATTTACACGCACACACACACACACACACACACACACACACACACACACACACACACACACACACACACACACACACAAACACACACACACAGTCAGGCTTGTCTCACTGCTGTATTCAAACTCTCTACCTATCATCTGACACAATCTACCTACAAGATTATTAGACACATTCATCACAGGAGAGGTCTGACTTTAATGGTTTAGGAGTCCATTATTGAAATGATGACCTCATCAGTGTGCTTCAGACAGTATGCTTTTGTGGACAGAGTGAAAAGGGGATGTGGGATAAATGTTTCTTATGAGTGGGAGTCAAATTAGCACAGCTGTTGAATTAATTCTCCAGTGATGCTATGGACCCACCACCACACCGACAAGTTGATTGTTGTGAGATTAGAACCCCCAACCTATATAGTTATACAATCTACAGGACACAGTTTTTAACACAAGCACCATTGCAGAAGTTTGCCTTCTAAAGTGTGACAGTGCAGTGTTAATAGGAGTAGCTTCTCATTCTCTGCCAGAGAACATATTGTGATGCTGAAGGTTTTATGCAAATCCATATTTGTTGATATGAAGGAATAAGTGCAATTTTCTGATCATTAATAAATACATGCTACTGACTTAGATCAGCTCTGCTGTCATTAATGTACATTGCAGAACAGAAACTGAGATGTGCCTGTGTTGTGATCATGAGACACACACACCCTTGTGAAACACAGGATGGACAATAAAGCAGTCATGGATAATCAGGTTATGATGATGGTATGCAAACCTTAATGAATGGTTCTGATATTAGCAATGGTATGTGCTCAGACATGGGCCATGTGGACTGTCAATACCAAGCAATACTTAATGTTCAAATGCAGGAGGGAAAAATAATGATGGAATATGTGTGCCAAAGCTGTATGTGGTTATCATTTGTAAGTGTCAGTGCTGCAGTGCAGACCCAACTGTCCAGAAGGAAGTGGTCAGTTAACCACACAGTTCACTATGTTTCAAATGATTACTGGTCACCACTCCCACAAGAGGGGAAAACATATTGGACCTGATCATCACCAACATGGGGACTCTATGTTCCATACCAGAGGTATACCCCTCATTGGTAAGATCTGACCATAAATTAATCTCACTGGACATCCATATCCCGTCCCCACCCCCAGCCAAGGAAACCACAGTGAAGAACTTCTCAAAAGCAAACTTCACACTTCTCAAAACCGAGGTGGAATCCTTCAAAGCCCCCGGGCCAGTGGAAAATCTTGCCCAAACCGCAGAATCCTTTACAAATGCTTTCTATGGACACCTACAGGAATGCATGGATCATGCTATCCCAAATAAAACCAAGACTCATTCCTCCAGAGGCAGGAGACCTGTCTGGTGGACCCCAGCCATAAATAAGCTATACAACAGAAGGAGGAAGCTACTACATGACAGAGCAAAATCCCCAAAAGGGAAGGCATCTCTGATCAGTACTAGCAAGAAACTACGATCCCTCATAAAATCATCTAAGGCCAGCTTCGAAAGAAAAATTGCACAAGATGCTAAAGATAATCACAAGGCCTTCTTTAGTTATGTCAGGAACCTGGGTGGCAACTCCCAGATATGCTCTGAGTTAGTTCAAAATGACAAAAAAAATACACTGAACCCACAGACATTGCCAACATCCTGGCAGACAGGTTCAGTGCAAAGTCCCCCCCACTTCCCCCCCAAAAGAGCAAATGTCTTTTCCAACAGAGTGTAGCCTCCCTGACATCACAGATGCACAGGTGAGAGCTGCCCTCTCCAAAGCAAAAAACACAGCATCAATGGGACCAGACGGTGTCCCGGGCTGTGTCTTACACGAACTCCAAGAAGAACTGAACTCTCACATAAAGTCACTGTTCAATCTCAGCCTTACTACAGGATATGTACCCAAGGAATGGCGTACAGCAACAGTGGTCTCAATCCACAAAGGTGGTGCCACAACGGACCCCAGAAACTATCGCCCTATAAGCCTGACTAGCCTGGTCTGCAAAGCTATGGAGCGTATCATCATGAAACTCATAAACAAAGACATTGGGAATCTCCAAACACTGGATCCTACCCAATTCGGCTTTGTTAAGGGCAGATCTTGCCTCTTGAACCTGGTCGACTTCTTTGAAACAGTCACCAAGGCCATAGATGAAGGGAAGGTAGTCCACACAGCCTACCTGGACCTCGCAAAAGCCTTTGACACAATACCCCACTCGAGCATCATAAATAAGCTCACCAGCTTAAATATCAACCCCTATGTCACAAGATGGGTTGCAAACTGGCTCAGGGATAGAACCCACATGGTCAGAATTGCAGGTGCCATGTCAGACTCTAAACCAGTTACAAGTGACATCCCACAAGGCTCAGTCCTGGGACCTCTCTTGTTTGGTATATATTTCTCTGAGGTACAGGCTAACATGGGAGGACTATGGCTGACCAAGTTCGCAGATGACTGCAAACTGAGTGCCATAATCAACTCGCCGACTGACACAAGCATCCTCCAAAAGGGTCTCACAGAGACGGATAACTGGTGCCAGAGCCATGGCCTAAAGCTAAATGCCAAAAAGTGCATAGTCATTCCCTTTGGGAAAAACAAAGTGCCCACAAATTACCACATAGGTGGTAATCCATTAAGTACGGAAGAAGTAATTAGGGATTTGGGGACCCAAGTAGATAGCAATCTCTCTTTTGACAATCACATTGCCAAAGTGGTTAGAAAGACCTTCTATATAGCCCACCTTATCACGAAAGGGTTCACATCTAGATCAAGAGAGGTCATTGTGCCCCTCTACTCATCACTCATCAGGCCCATAATTGAATACAATGCCTCATTTGGGATGTACCTTACCTGACACCTGCAGCAACTGGAAAGACCCCAAAAGTACCTCACCAAGAGGATCAAGGGACTCAAACAGATGCCCTACGCAGTTAGGCTAAAGAAACTCCAGCTCTACTCAGTTGCTTACCACCTACTCATTGGCGATCTGTGCCTGACGTATAAAGCCATGTCCAACCCAGAATTAATGGACATGCTCCACCTCAGGAAATCCAAATCCCTTAGAGCTACACGCTCCAGGGAATAAACCTCAGCACAGAAATAAATAGGGCATGCTGGAAGGACAGATTCATATCCCAGAGGCTCCCCTCACTCTGGAACAAAATCCCAATCCATGTTAGGCAGAGCCCCTCAATGACCCTCTTCAAGAGAAATCTTAACGAGTGGATGGGAGATCATAGGTTTACTCCTGGGATCTCTTCTGTGTCCCTACTAGACAGAGGCACAGTAAACTAACCTCAAAAGGGCTATCTTCTGTGACCTACTATACTGAGGCACAATCATCAATCTAAAAGGGTGGCGAAAGCCAAACACACTCTGGCTAGGCTTATAAATGCCCTAGGGCAGATAGCCTAGTATCAACCTATGAACCTATGAATCTATGAACATTAAGCAATTTCCATGTAATGAAGTAATATAATCCAGTAACAATACTAATCTTTCTTCAAAATCTATTCCTAAAATGCAGTGCTGAGAAACATATTTGTGCAGATGTTGACAAAATTTTATCGTATCTGTGATTATACTTTGATGTGTTGAACTCAGACTGTGAAGTACCAGTGCTCAGTGGTGCTCCATGATAACCTTTGCAGAAATAAGGATCATAGAGGAAATACGATTCTGATTACATTTATAACACATCTATTTTATCTTAACAAGTTGCATACAAATGCTTTGGATGTCATATTATATCTTTCCATAATAGGGCCAAAGCTTAATTCAAAAATGAAGTGTCGTGCTTGTCTTCCCTGTTTGTGTGATATTTGGAAGAATGCAAACATAGTAAATACTTTAACTGGGTTAGTCTTCTATAGTACAAACAGGTTAAGCAATGACGTGCAGTTGTCAGCACTCTTGAAAGCACTGAGTGGAGAAAATCCACTTGTCAACTTAACTTTTTCAGTGGTGCAAGGCATAAGCTCAGTGAGCTAAATAAAATGCAGAGTTGAAGCAGGGTTTGAGTGCAGTGTGTGAATCATTTACAAAGGGTGTCAGAATATGGTTATCATAATTAATTTTGATCATGACTTTAAGAATACATAGGAATGACTATCATAATTATGTTGCCTGGCCAAATTGTGTGAGTATTGGTTACTGAAATAATCATAGGATCATAGGAAATTACTAGGCTATTGGCCCTGATGCTGGCCCTTATAAGCCTTGCCAAGTTTTGTGCCCAAGTCATGATCTGTTGCCCCTGTCAAGCAGGGACACCAGTGGGATTTCAGAGTTGAAATTTCTGTCTCCCATCCAATCATCCAGGTTGCGTTTAAAGAGGAACAATGAGGTGCTCTATTTAACATGAAGATGGAGCTTATTCCACAGATGGGGAAGCCTCTGGGATACAAATCTGTCCCCCCAGCAAGTTATATTGATGTTGCAGGCCATGTTTAAGTACCTAGTATGAGTTACATGTGTGTTGTTGGTTTTGTGAGTATGCAACATTTCCAATAAGGCAGGGTTGGAGATAGCTTTGTATGCCAGGCAGAGATCACCTCTGAGTAGTCTGTATGAAACCGAGTAGAGAGAGACGATCTTTAGCCTATCCACATGGGATAAATGTTTGAGACCCTGTATTCTCCCTGTTAGGAATCTCTGTGGTCTTTCCAGCTGCTGCAGATGTTTGTCAAGGTACATGCCAAAAGGGGCATTATATTACCAGCCTGATAAGTGAAGAATAAAGGGAGGTTATGACTTATTTTTTCTAGATGTGATACCTTTACTATGAAGTGGGCCTTATATAATGCCCTTCACACTACAGTGGCTACATGGTGATCAAATATCAGGTTGCTGTCAAACTGGGTGCCCAGATCTCTCACCACTGATTGCATGCTCAGGACATTGTTGTTGTTGTGGTAATTCACAGGAACATCCTTTTCTCCAAAGGGGATAATGATGCACTTTTTGGTATTGAGCCTGTGGCCATGTTCTAGACTGCAGTTATTTGTTTGATGGAGACCCTCTTGGAGGATGCCCACATTATTTTGGGAGTCAATGATAGCCCCCAGTTTGCAGTCATCTGCAAATTTGGTTAGCCACAGACCTTTGGTTTTTAGCTTGCACTTCAGAGAAGTAGATTCCAAAAAGCAGTGGCCCCAAAACTGATCCCTGAGGAACACCACTAGTTACTGGTCTACTACTAGAGGTAGATTCCCCTATTTTGACAATGTGGGTTCTGTCAGTCAGCCAGTTGGCTACCCATCTGGTGACATATGGGTTGATGCCAATCTGTGTGAGTTTTTCTATGATACCCAAGTGGGGAATGATGTCAAAAGCCTTGTCCAAGTCAAGGCAGGCAGTATGCACCCTTTTACCTTCATCCAGGGCCTTGGTAACTGTCCCAAAGAAGTCCACCAGGTTTAAGAGGCATGCTCTCCCTTTGACGAACCCAAACTGAGAAGGATCAAGTGCCTGAAGACTGCCAATATCCTTGTTTATGAGGTCCATGATAATGCATTCCATGGCCTTACAGATCAGGCTATTTAGGGTAATGGGCCTATAGTTTCCTGGGTCAGTGGATGCACCACCTTTATCCAGTGGGATGACAGTGGTGGTCCTCCACTTGACTGGAATAAATCCAGTGCTCAAGCTGAGATTGACCAGGGTGTTCAGTGGTGCTGCGTTCTTGTTTGAGCTCTTGGAGGATGTAGCCTGGGATGCTATCAGGACCCATGGAGGCAGTGTTTTTTGCCTTAGCAGGAACATTTATGCTCTGCTCACTGGAAATGAGGGGCAGGAGTGCAAGTGTTGGAGATGACCTGATTCACTGTCGGGGGGATGTGGGGGTGAAGTTTTCTCTGAACCTGTGTGCTAGTAGGTTAGCTACATTGATGGTATTGGTGTGGGTGGTACCATTGACCACAAGTTCTGTATAGCTCAGGGTCTTACCCTTGAGGTTATGGACATGGCTAAAGAAGGCCTTATGGTTGTCTTTTATTGAGGAGGTCAGTTTGGACTTATAGTTAGCTTTCGAGGTTTTCACAAGGGCCCTTATCTATTTGTTTACCCTGAAGAGAGATTGCTTCCAGTTTGGGACCTGCTCCTTCTTAATCCTGGACAGCAGTGCTTTTTCTTTTATTTAAAGTCTATTTATAGTAGAAGTCCTCCAGACTGGTTTGTACTTCCTAGAGGATGTCTTGGTCCTGTCTGGGATCATCAAGTCCATACAGCTATGTAGGTATTTATACAGGTCCTTGGTGTAGGTTTCCACATAAATGTTGGACCCCACAGGTGAGGAAGGAGCTACAAAGCTGTTTAAACCTGCTTGCAGAAGGTTAAAATCAGCTTTGGAGAAGTTTTTTTGTCTAGTCTGGGGGGGTCAGGGATAAAGGTGACTTTGAAGAAGAATACTTTGTGGTCGGATCTTACCAGGGAGGAAGACAATGTAGGGGAGCTACAGCATTCATCCATGTTTGCTAGTCAGGACTAAGATGTTTTCACCCCTACTGGGGGTGTCTACCAGTTGGTCCAAGGCATCAGAGTTAAAAAATTCAAAGAATCTCTGGGTAAGTGCATTTTGGCATGAGTAGTTCTTCCAATCTATGGTGGGGGTAGTTAAAGTCTCCCAGGATCAGGGTGAATGGTTGAATCTTGATAGATTTGAGTAGATCCAGATAAGCGGAGTGGGTATCTTGATTCATGGATGGGGGTCAATAACTAGATATGACCTGGAAAGGTGCTTTGTCTACAGTTAGCTGCACCTGAAGTGTCTCATGTGCAATATACTGGTTGACTAGTCTGGAGGTGTATTTATCTTTAATATAAATAGAGACACCACCTCCTTTAGCTTTATTTCCCTCAGTTTGGGGTCTGAATATATGAAAGGATGAGTAACCTGGCAATGTGGGGTGTTCTTGTTAGCTTTGAGCCAGGTTTCTGTGACTGCACAAATATCTGCATCTTCCAAGGTTAGGAGTGCTTCTAGTGAGTGCAGTTTCATGTTTAGGCTACTAGCATTCAGCAGTATAACCTTTAATGTATGTTTAGATGAATTTTTACATTGGCAGTTTTGTCCTTGTGACCTTGCCTAAAAAGGCACTATGAGTGAGGCAGGAGTCACTGCCAGTGGACGGAAGCCCATGGCAGACAGATGAAGGCCATCTCTGGCAAAGCATTGAGGCCTATCGATCATGTCATCCCAGGCTGTCAGGTACTGGATCCCCTTGAAATGACACCAGAAACTAAGCCAATTATTGAAGTAAATCATTTTCTGTTTGTAACAAGGCATCATTCTGGGCTCAAGGCTAAGGACATACCTGCATGGGACACATATTCAGTGAGCTCTATTATGTCTCTCTTCATATAGTCCAGAGAGATACGTCTTAAGTCATTCACACCAACATGAACAAAGACAGAGTCATAGGAGTTCCTGTTGTTGAGAGACTTGAGTGCTTGTGCAATGTGGCGAAAATATAATCTTTTATATCAGCTATGTATGAGATGCTTCAAGAGAAATCACAAGTTACGTCAGTGTACAATAGGGTAGAATGCAAAAACTCAACACATTTTGAAATAACACATGAAATACTATTTAGCATCACATACTATACTTGCTTGTTGACAGACCTCATACAAATACTGAGAACTACAACTGATAAAACTGAAGGGGGTTAGACAGATACATAGTCAACACAGTTACAGTAAAGGCACTTATTAAAATAGGTAGCAAGAGTTCCACCTAATGCTGAATTCTAATTATTGTCAAGATGAATAATTAAGTTTACAACTTGATAATTATTTCAGCGCACCACAAAGAAAATCTTACTTTACATATGTCACACCTTTGAAGGAACAGTGATAACCTATTCAGTCAATGAAAGATTATAGGTTTATAGATTAGTACTAGACTAACTGTCCTCAGGGGTCATTTTAAGAGTAGCCAGTTAACTCATGTAAGGATCAAACCCTGTGCCTTGTGTCTATAACAATTATGCCATCCTCCCTCTTATAGGTATTATTCTTCAGCAAAGGAATGACAGTATGGAAATACCATAAGATGACATTTATATCAATAAGCATAGTCAACACTAAAACGTGGTAAGAGAAAAGGGGTGAAGATATAGACAGATGGGCAGACAGATATGAAAGGGTGGTGTTATGGGTCATTAATACACATCTTTATGATGTGTCCTAAGTATTTGTCTGCTGTGCTCTGTATCATTAACTGACTGCTCTGGGGATTAAGAAGCTGTAGGAAAGGCAAAACATGGTTAAAACATGAGTAGATTAAAGGTAATTTATTAAATGTTTCTTATGGTCATGGATGTGTTTGCAAATGCTTTTTGCAACATTATTCCAAACCTATTAATTAAGACCTTTAAGATAAGTGTCATGAAACATATCATAGAGGCACATCACAGTAAGAAATACGGTGATATACATCTGAAAGCAAACTATTGATGCTATGGTGAAAAATGAATATTCAGAAAACTGATTTGTCAGCACTCCACAGAGAAAGTTGCGCTTGACTAGATCCAATCATTACAGAACCGTTAGAGAGACTGTTGTTAATTATTTTTTTTACTCTGCCTTTACTCTGTATTTCAATAATGCAGCATGTTTAAACACTTTTGAAATAGGATAACTGAACTACAATGGGTAATGGCAACAACCAATGAGGTTTTATCCTAGGACATGATCAGCCTTTCACTGTCACTCAGTATTGATGAGCAATGCCAACGTCCATGGAAAAGCTGAGGGAAAAAGGTGAAAGCTTTCTTATGGGACATTTCTGGCTGTGTGTGTTGTGTGGGATTCTATTTTTGACCAGATTAAATATGTGAAAAGTAGGTTGACAGGAACGTGGTGAAATGGGGTTTTAAGCAGAGGTGGGGGGCCACAGAAGAAGGAATAGAGGAATTTGTAGGAAGGTAGTGGGAGAGAACCATAGCTATCCCTGTCTTCACAACATCAATGTAGAAGTGCAGACATAATTTGCTGAATTTGGAATGTCACCACATCAAGGGTAGGTTATAACAATAGAATAATTTTGTAGAACCAATTGTACCAAATCAAGTGTGTAAGGAAGACACACAGGTGAAGTGGAGAGCTATGTATGAGTCTTTTTTTTGTGGGACAGGTGACCATTTTTACTTTTTTGTACTTTTAAAGAGAGAGGAATGTTGGGGAAGAGGCTTAGGAATGTGAGGGTCAGGTAGGCAGGTTAGGTGAAGAAGCAGGCACAGACATACAGGACAAACAAGACAGACAGGAGTGGTGATGGACACACAAGTTTGGGGGACACCATGACTGGAGATAGGTAAGGGACATCAGAGGTACACCCATGTCAATCCTGAGAACAGTGAGAGTCCACACCCTCAGAACTGTCATCACAGTTTCCTGTCTCAGTTTCCTGATCAGTGCTTGACATGACATTTTATTGGCAATATCATGAAGCAACTTTTCTATACGGCTGATTTGGGCACCAAGGCCCATTTCCATTATACCCTCCATCAAACTTGTCAGCTCTTGACAGGTGACAAAATCACCACCTTCAATACTACTACTCCCAGAGGGTGCCAGTGCACTAGCTACCGAGGCATAGATGGAGCAGGTAGGGCAGAGGGTGTGGAAGCAGCACTGATAGCTTGTGACCCTAAAGTGCTGAGTGTTTGGCTGCAAACTGTGGAGGGATAGCGGGCTGCTCTGCAGTGGTTGGTTTATCTTTCTGTGCTGCATGTCAGTTTTTTTAAGCAGATATATATGACAACAGAACATTTTCAAGCTATATAAAATATCCCCCCCAAAAAAATTAGACAGAAAAGGGGTAGGGTGAAACAAAAAGAGAGAGAATCAGAGCCATGGCATATCACAATACTATATAATTTCAGAAAATACACACTTATGAGTATCCAGTCTATACAACTTTGTATACCCAAGTATGATGAAAAGGTCTTACTCAGTTGTACCTTTAATCAGTTGCACTGTTATGATATCATAAATACAACTATTTATTTCAGTATTACCATATTGCATTTAATTACAATAGTTATCAGGGTTACAGTAAGACTTGATGCATATGTACCCCAGGCCTCACTGAGTTAATTTAACCTCTCTTGGTGTGCCTCCCTGTTCATTTCAATGTAGTCAGTAGCTGTACAATACAGAAGATACATGAAAGCATAATGAATGCTGGGCCCATTTCCATTATACCCTCCATCAAACTTGTCAGCTCTTGACAGGTGACAAAATCACCACCTTCAATACTACTACTCCCAGAGGGTGCCAGTGCCCAGACCGCAGAATCCTTTATAAATGCATTCTATGAACACCTTCAGGAATGCATGGATCATGCAATCCCAAATAAAACCAAGACCCAATCCTCCAAAGGCAGACGACCTGTCTGGTGGACCCCAGCCATAAACAAACTATACAATAAAAGGAGGAAGCTACTACATGATAGAGCAAAATCCCAAAAAGGGAAGGCATCTCTGATCAGTATTAGCAAAAAACTAAGGGCACTCATAAAATCGTCAAAGGCCAGCTTCGAGAGAAAAATTGCACAGGACACTAAAGATAATCACAAGGCTTTCTTTAGTTATGTTAGGAACCTGGGTGGGAATTCCCAGATATGCTCAGAATTAGTCCAAAATGACAAAAATACACTGATCCCACAGACATTGCCAACATCCTAGCTGACAGGTTCAGCGCAAACTTCTCCCCCCCCTCCCCACCAAAAGGGCAAATATCTATCCCAGCAGAGTGCTGCCCCTGACATCTCAGATGCTCAGGTGAGAGCTGCCCTCTCCAAAGCAAAAACACAGCATCAATGGGACCAGACGGTGTCCCAGGCTGCGTCCTACATGAACTCCAAGAAGAGCTAAACCCAAACATAAAACTACTGTTCAATCTCAGCCTTACTACAGGATATGTACCCAAAGAGTGGCGTACAGCAACAGTGGTCCCTCTCCACAAAGGTGGTGCCTCAACGGACCCTGGAAACTATCGCCCCATAAGCCTGACTAGCTTGGTCTGCAAAGCTATGGAAAGGATCATCATGGACCTCATAAATAAAGATATTGGGGACCTAAAGACACTGGATCCTACCCAGTTTGGCTTTGTTAAGGGCAGATCCTGCCTCTTAAACCTGGTTGACTTTTGAAACAGTCACCAAGGCCATTGACGAAGGGAAGGTGGTCCACACAGCCTATCTGGACCTCGCAAAAGCCTTCGATACAATACCCCACTCAGGCATTATAGATAAGCTCACCAGCTTAAATATAAACCCCTATGTCACTAGATGGGTTGCAAACTGGCTCAAGGACAGAACCCACATGGTTAGAATTGCTGGAGCCATGTCAGACTCCAAACCAGTTACAAGTGGCGTCCCACAAGGCTCAGTCCTGGGACCTCTCTTGTTTGGTATATATTTTTCGGAGGTACAGGCCAACACGGAAGGACTGTGGCTGACCAAGTTCGCAGATGACTGCAAACTGGGCCATAATCGACTCTTCAGCCGACACAAGCATCCTCCAAAAGGGCCTCATAGAAACAGACAACTGGTGCCAGAGCCATGGTCTCAAGCTAAATGCCAAAAAGTGTATAGTCATCCCCTTTGGCAAAAACAAAGTGCCCACAAATTACCACATAGGTGGTAATCCATTAAGTACAGAAGAAGTCATTAGGGACCTGGGGACCCAAGTTGATAGCAATCTCTCATTTGACAACCACGTGGCCAAAGTGGTTAGAAAAACATTTTATATAGCCCACCTAATCATGAAGGGATTCACATCTAGATTAGGAGAGGTCATCGTGCCTCTTTACTCATCCCTCATCAGGCCCATAATCGAGTACAATGCCCCTTTTGGGATGTACCTTACCAAACACCTGCAGCAACTGGAAAGACCCCAAAAGTACCTCACCAAGAGGATCAAAGGGCTCAAACAGATGCCATATGCTACCCGGTTAAAGAAACTCCAGCTCTACTCAGTGGCATACCGCCTCCTCAGAGGTGACCTGTGCCTGACGTATAAGGCCATGTCCAACCCGGAATTAAGGGACATGCTGCACCTCAAAAAATCCAAATCCCATCGAGCTACACGCTCGAGAGACTTGAACCTCAGCACTGAAATAAATAGGACATGCTGGAGGGACAGATTCATAACCCAGAGGCTCCCTTCACTATGGAATAAAATCCCAGTCCAGGTTAGGCAGAGTCCCTCATTGACTCTCTTCAAGAGGAATCTTGATGAGTGGATGGGAGATCATAGGTTTACCCCGGGTATCACTTCTGTGTCACTGTTAGACAGAGGCACAGTATACTAACCTCGAAAAAGGGCATAGCAAAATTAATTTAAAATGGGTGGCGAAAGCCAAACATACTCTGGCTAGGCTTATAAATGCCCTAGGGCAGATAGCCTAGTATGAACCTATGAACCTATGAACCTATGAATAACAATCTTGGGTGTATCCTGTATTCTGTATCACTTAATGCTGAGGGTCAGTAGACTTACACAACTGAAAAATGTCAGCAGTTTTAAACTCATCCTCCCATTGGCTAAGAAGGTCATTCTTGCACTGTTTAGGTCACTATAGTGGTGATGACAATTCTCTCCAGTGAGTGGGATACCAGTTGTACTGGAGACAGTCTTGGCTAATCTGTTCCAAGCCTCAGTCTTATACTGAGATTCAGTATAGTCCCCTTGCAACAGCCTATGACTGTAGTGCATCACAAGGAGTGCCATAAAAATGCTGGACTCCCCAACAGCCCACTTCTGTGCTCTAAATTCAGAAGCATCATCTCCCACACCAGCCATCTCTGCAGAAGTCAAGCAGCAACTTCATGTCTGAATTGCTGCCAAATAATCCCTCATTTGGCAACTAGTGTGCAAACAAGCACAATCATGCCAACTGCATTTGCATATGGGAAAACAGACAGAGGCACTGTCAAACAAAGAGGAAGGCATTTTAGCAAACAGCAATGAAGATGTGAAACATGGCAGTGAAATTTGCCATGTGTGATGGTCAACCTATTCACATTTTTTCAGATGGTCAACATTGACATACTGAATGGCTTGGCTTGTTTTCCTTGGTGTTTTGCAGGATCAGTAGGATGACTTGCCGCATAGTGTTCTGGAATTACAAAGTTTGTTGTACAATGTGAGAATCAAACCAAAGGAAGAAATAGTGCATAAATTTAAAGTAAGATGATTATTTGTCATGGCTACAGAAGAACTTTGTTTCAACCATATTCATTACAGACCTGCATTCAGTATGAATGAAGATATAACTCAGGTAGGCCTTTATGTGTGTGACTTTACAAAGTTATGTGAAATGCATTCCAATGAAAGAGGTAGTATTACTGTTTGTAAATGCATGTCAGATGGACAGACTTTCAGGACCTAAATAATACAGGTTGGAGTATGACACGTACATACTTCAGAAAACATACTGTCCTAAACACACAGCTGGGCTATGTGAGTAGTGAAGATGATTTTAACATACGTATTCTGCCCATCATTGATATTCAAGTGCATTTTCATTAATTATTATAATTATCCTGCTTAAACAATAATACCCATTCAACTGTATTTCATATGTACATCATTAATGCGAAATGCTACCTAAAAAATTATAACACATCAATGAGAGATTTCTTGCAATCAATTTAATTATGATATCCATTTGTATGCAATGCTACCTTCCAAATTAAAGTGCTGTTAGAAATTGCATTCTGACACACATTATAAAAATCAGTATGTGGATTTAAACTCTGGATCATCTGTATTCTGTCTTTGAAGTTGATGCACTTACACCTTATACCAAAGACAGTTACACAGCAGGTGGATGTTCTCCACTCAGTACTGTCCATAGCGCTGACATCTGCAAATTGCCACTAAGCCTGTTTGTGCTACAGAAGGCTACCCAAATACATTTTTTATGTTTTCCTTAAGCAGGTAAGCTTGATTGCAATCTGCTCAGCAGCAAGTGCAGAAAGCAAGAAACAACAAAAAATGTGTTGTTGTTTGTCTTTCGGCTTTTCCACAGTAAGGGGTCGCCACAGTGGAACTCCGGTCTGCTAATAATTGGCAGTAGATTTTTACGAAACACCAAGGTGCCAGCTCGACGCCCAATCTTCAACAAAGGCACGCCCATTTACACACGCATGTCTTTTGAACGCTACCCAACCACAGGGAGGACATGCAGACTCCACACAGAAAGCACTCCCAAGCCAAGCCGAGAATCGAACGGGAGAACCTCTTGCTGTGAGGTAACAACGCTACCGCTGTACAACCGCGGCATATAAAGAAACAACAAAAAATGTTTATGAAATTCTGAAGAATGTAAGTCATAAATCTTGAGTAATAATTTCCATATTCCCTTCACTGGTCTATAATGGATGCTCGAACTTTCAAACGTTCAAGTGTTATATGGTCGACATCATATGATCTAACTTTTGAAAGTTCAAACGTTTTAACAGAAATCTCCATATAGTGCGGACTGGGAAGATTTCCCTTTTCTGCATTGTAGTGCAATCTCAGAGTTGGTAGATTTAAAGAGTGGGGGGTGCAGGTGGGCTTAACCCCCCTGCTTAAAAGGTTCAGGTATGTTATTTGTGTTGTTTATTTTTTGGGGATGTTCGAACTTTTAAAAGTTCAATCATACGGTGTCGACCATATGACACTCTAACTTTTAAACATTTGAGCATCCAATATAGACCCTCCCTTCACACAGTATGAATTTGAATCCCAAAGCAACTCCCCAAAGTCATTGCATTTACAGATTGCACCACAGAAAGAGTTATACATCATGTGAACATCACTCACTCATTGGAAATACTGCACAGAAGAGACAACTATTTTTGCTAATGGAGAGTACAGAAATTAAATTGTTTACTCTTGCCTTCACCTGTGAGCCCTGTTTGTGCTCTGCTAAGCAATGCAACAATTACATGGCAAAAAACATATATAACAGTTTATATTCTATACAACAAATTACAATCTGCCTTTTCACATCTGCTGCAAACATTATAAGCAGCTTGTGACTAAAATCTGGATTCAAACTGTACATACTCTTTCATGTTTCTTTAAACTAATTTAATTTACCCTGTGTGCTGCAATGATACTTAGATGCAATGTAGAATTTCTTCTCTTACTGCTGTTCAGAGTGCTGTAATAAAGCACACCTGTGCCTATCTAAAATTCTTTAATGATGACATTCCAAATTAAACTTTTCAGTTTTTACCTTAGGCAGTGGACTCTCATTCACTGGTACAAAATAGTGCCAGTCCAAAGTGTGCCTTATCAAAACTTGTGCAACACTATAAAAATAATGAAAATGCAGAATTGTGAAGCTTCCTAGATCTGTGTGTGTTGCAACCTGAACCTATGCTCAGGATACACACACTTCACAGAGTAGTCTGTGTTCAGTATTTCTTGTTGCTGTAGTCAGAGTAATAATTAACACTTGTAAGCTATTAGCAGCTAACAATTGTCAATTGCTCCTTCCTGCAGTCCTAGGGTGTGCGCACACAATCATGTAGCTACTTAGACTATGTTTACATCTCCCTACACCAAGTGATTTTTTGGTATTCAAGAATGCTAATGATTCCATACCTCATTTGCATATTATCAGTGCTCAGAGGGCTGAATCTGTACTATTTAAAGATAATTGTGTAGCAATGGAAGTGGAAGAGGGGGAGACCGATTAGATAGACACAGAACATTGCTGCTACTTACTCAGAAGTGGTTGTTCTACAAATTACTGCACTATTTCATAAGGTATGTTTGTCCTCTTCATAAAACTGCTTACATTTGCATATTTGGAATTTATTTCATTATGCAATAGAAAAAAAGAGTTTTGATATGTACACAATATTTTCATGCACTGCTGGTATATTGCAAATATCACAGTTCTTGCTATGCTTTCCAAATTAGTATGTTTACATCAGAGTATTGTGTTACCATTTGGTCATGGAATTCCACAATTTACTGCAGACAACTGTGTGTATATTATTAAATTCAAAGGGTTGAACATACATAGCTAACAGCTAACAGAAGCGTTAGGCTTCTCAGATGTGCTGTGGTAACCTCCACAGCAGTGGAGAGACCAAAGTAAATTATCTAGGCAGGTGGACTTTGAATGTTTGCCTAGATATTGATAATCCTGCCATCTAGTAGTCATTTACACAACTGCTGTTCTCATTACAGAAATGTTAAAAGAGTGAACGTAATGCTAATGTATTAATGTTTCTTTTTTGTGGGTGGGGATCACTTAGCTTGTGTGTAGTCTGAAATGACCACTATGTGTTCAATTATTTTGTGTTGAGGATGGGTACACAGATTTTATTTGAGGAGTATGAATTCTGTATGTGCTACAAATGTGTTTTGATTTTTTTTCATTTTTGTGTCATTCATGACTCAGGCATCCAGACCATCTGTTTTGTGTATTCAGAGATGCAGAGAATGAGGTCATCTGTGAATCCTTACAACACCATGGATCCTTCTTGTTTGACAGAGGTAGAGGTGATATGTCCAACAGAAAAACATATAGCAGCTGGGGCCTCTGACATAAATGCAGTAGGTGGCTGTGCCAGAAACTATAATTTGCTGAAGCACTGTGCAACTTAACTGATTACAGTGGCATAGAGGAGGACAGCTGTGGTAGCATGACAACAGATGGATATGAAGGGGCAGGCTGCTATGGAACCACCACTCACTGAAAATGAACATTTCCTGTCCACTGTCAGAGATTCTGACAGCTAAGCAGAGAGTTCACACAGACTCCTTGATGTTGGTGCTGATGTGGACAACAGGCCAAGTGTGTCTCATTAAGAAATTCCAGGTATGCTATATATAAGGCATTTAATGCCATTTTTAATATATTTATGTGTTACTACTTGTACATCTGTAAACATTAAGATGTGCCTTAAAAGAGAGAAGATTCCAACAGAGATTGTGTTGGGGAGAATGGTCAATCTGATTGATTCTAAGATATTTCTTAAGGGGAAAATAGGCAGATCATTATTCTGTTGTCTTTGTGCTATTTGCATTGTGATGCTTATTCTCCTTCATTTCACTGCCTTCCCCTTTTTCCAGGGACATCAGAATTACCATATGAAAGACCACCTGCAGATGGTAAGCACAAACTTTTTTGATTAGCAAAAAACATTACTTACATGTAAGTCTGAGGAGAGAGTAAAAAGAATTGTATTCCTTTAACATCCCTGCCTGGGATGACATGATCAACAAGCCACGATGCTTTGCCAGAGATGGCCTGCACCTGTCGCCCCTGGGATTCTGGATACTGGCTAAGGCTCTAGCCAACCCATAGTGCCTTTTTTAGGCAAGGTTCAAATGACAAATTCACCACCCTAACAGGTACAGGCAAGAAGAATCTGAGGGTATTGCTACTCAATGCTAGAAGTCTAAACCTCAAAATGCACTCTCTAGAGGCACTCCTTAAAATGGAGAACATCGACATCTGTGCAGTGACAGAGACCTGGTTCAAGGCTCCAGAGTGTACCCCTGCATTACCAGGCTATAATTCATACCACACCTTTCAGCCACCTAACCTGGACCGAAACACTAAAGATGGAGGCATGTCCATATTCATTAAGGATATCCACACCTCCAGGCTAGTTGCTCAGCATAATGTATCCGAGATTATCCAAGTGCAACTAACTCTGGGCAAGACCGCAATCCAAATTGTAGCTTGCTACAGATCCCCCACGATGCCCCAGGATTCCCACTCCTCATTTCTTAATACACTGGAAAATATTAGGGTACAACCTAACACCCTAATAATGGGCGATTTCAATTACCCTACCATTAACTGGGAAAACTACTCATGTACCAACTCTTGTGCTCAACGTTTTCTGGAATTCATAAATTCCAATGCCATGGATCAACTTATCCACACCCCCACTAGGGGCAGCAATATCCTAGATCTGATTATTATCAACATGGGCATCGGTGCTCCACACCAGAGGTCAATTCCTCATTGGTCAGATCCGACCATAAGATAATCACCCTAGACATCCACATCCCTCCCCCACCCCCCATTAGGGAAACCACAGTAAAACATTTCTCCAAAGCCAACTTCATGCTTCTTAAGACAGAATTGGCAAACTTCACGACACCCATGCTGACAGACAATAGAGGTATGACTGCTGAATCCTACACAAATGCACTTTATAAGCACTTACATGAGTGCATGGATCATGCAATCCCTAACAGAACCAAGATGCTATCCTCCAAAAAAAGGAAGCCAATCTGGTGGTCCCCTGCCATAAACAGACTCTACAACAGAAGAAAGAAACTGTTGCAAAAAAGAGTAAAATCCCATGATTGGACAAACTCCCTGGTCAGCTTCAGTAAGAAGCTGAGATCCCTCATAAAATCCTCCAAAGCTAGTTATGAAAACAAAATTGCCACTGACTCTAAAGACAACCACAAAGCATTCTATAGCTATGTCAAGAATATCAATGGCAACACTCAGACCTGCTGAATCCTACACAAATGCACTTTATAAGCACTTACATGAGTGCATGGATCGTGCAATCCCTAACAGAACCAAGATGCTATCCTCCAAAAAAAGGAAGCCAAACTGGTGGTCCCCTGCCATAAACAGACTCTACAACAGAAGAAAGAAACTGTTGCAAAAAAGAGTAAAATCCCATGATTGGACAAACTCCCTGGTCAGCTTCAGTAAGAAGCTGAGATCCCTCATAAAATCCTCCAAAGCTAGTTATGAAAACACAATCGCCACTGACTCTAAAGACAACCACAAAGCATTCTATAGCTATGTCAAGAATCTCAATGGCAACACTCAGATCTGCTCTGAGTTACAGCACAATGGCACTAAATATACAGAACCAACGGATATTGCCAACATCCTGGCAGATAGGTTCAGTGCTAACTTTACCCCTCTGTCATCCCCTAAAGGGCCCATCTCTATACCAGAAGAATGCAAAGTTCCTGTAATCACGGCTGCACAGGTAAAAAACACACTATCCAAAGCCAAGAACACAGCATCCATGGGACCTGATGACATCCCAGGCTGTGTTCTACATGAACTACAGAATGAACTGGCACCCCACCTAAGTACCATGTTCAATCATAGCCTCACCTCAGGCTATGTGCCCACTGAATGGTGCACAGCGACAGTTATCCCACTCCACAAAGGGGGAGCCACCACAGACCCCGGAAACTACCACCCCATTAGCCTAATGAGCCTGGTCTGCAAGGCTATGGAGAGTATCATCATGGAACTTATAAACAATGACATTGGTAATCTCCAAACTCAGGACCCCACCCAGTTTAGGTTTGTAAAAGGCAGATCATATATCCTAAACCTGATAGACTTCTTTGAAGCAGTCACCAAAGCTGTAGATGAGGGTAAGGTGGTTCACACAGCCTATCTCGATCTCGCCAAGGCTTTTGACACCATCCCCCACTCTGGAATTATAGATAAACTCACTAAACTAGGTATAAATCCCTATGTCACAAGATGGGTTGCCAACTGGCTCACTGACAGAACCCACACTGTGAAAGTAGCAGACTCCAAATCCAGCTTCAGACCAGTGACAAGTGGAGTACCACAGGGTTCAGTCCTGGGTCCTCTCCTGTTTGGTATCTACTTCTCTGAAGTACAGGCTAACACAGAAGGTCTTTGGCTAATGAAGTTCGCAGATGATTACAAACTAGGAGCCATAGTCAAAACTCCAAAAGATGTGGACATCCTACAAAAGGGCCTTGCTGAGACAGATGCCTGGTGTCAAAGCCATGGCCTCAAGCTCAATGCCAAAAAGTGCATTGTCATTCCTTTTGGTAAAAACTCAGTACCCATGAACTAGCACATAGGTGGTAGTCTACTTAACACTGAAAGTGTGATAAGAGACCTTGGGACACAGGTGGACAATAGTCTCTCCTTTGATAATCACATCGCCACAGTAGTCAGGAAATCCTTCTATGTGGCACACCTCATCACAAAAGGTTTCTCATCCAGGAAAAAAGAGATCATTGTTCCCCTCTACTCGTCACTCATTAGACCCATTATAGAGTACAATGCCCCTTTTGGTATGTACCTCACAAGACATCTACAACAACTGGAAAGGCCACAGAAATACCTCACAAAGAGGATTACCGGCCTCAAAGAGATGCCCTATGCAGACCATCTCAAAAAACTGCAGCTTTATTCTGTTGCATATCGCCTACTCAGAGGCGATCTCTGCCTAACACACAAAGCTATGTCAAACCCAGAGCTTTTAGACATGCTCCACTTAAAGAAATCCCAATCCCTACGGGCTACATGCTCTAGGGACCTAAACCTCATCACCACAATAAGCAGAACATGCTGGAGGGATAGATTTCTGTCCCAGAGACTTCCCATACTCTGGAACAAACTACCTATCTATATCAAACAAAGCTCCTCATTAGCACTGTTCAAGAAAAATCTTGATGATTAGATGGAAGATAGGAAATTCACCCCGGGGATCACTTCTGTGGCTCTGCTCGACAGTGGCACAGGAAAATAATTTTCTTGGGTGGTGAAAGCCAGGTTACCTTTGGCTAGGCTTATATAGGCCCTAGGGCCAATAGCCTAGTACCTACCTATGAACCTATGAACATCTGTGTTGAACAAAGTTTGGATCATTTCAATTCACTGTTTCTCTCCTTCTTGTGTCCTGACAGTGGCAATGTAAAACTCGTACCACCTGATGTCAGAGTATTGATAGCCCCTGATGATGATGGTGATATAGAGGCACAGTCCAGTGGTGCAGAATTTCAGTCTGACCCTGAGGTTGTGACTCACACATCCACTGGCCTTATTTTTGACACAGTCATTATGTCTACACATACCCATTCCACTGAGCCCTCAGATATAGGACAGGTTGAGGCTAACACCGTTGATCAGGGTAGTGTGATTACTCCAGCTGCAGTCTACCCATAGCCATTGTGAGGGCATGATAGCACACTGGAGGTTTGCTAGAGGTGCTAAGCAGCGGCTTATTTTCCACCCTCTTCCTGCTGCTGTTGTGTCATTACATGACACCAGACATATGTAGAGGAACATCATGGTGGTACAGGCACATTCTACCAGGGCCTCAGATGAATTTGTGCAAGTCCTAAACATGGTACATTCTGATGTGCATAACTACCTCAGCTGTGTAGGTGACTCACTGGATAGGATGAGTGACACACTGGGTCAGGCACTGTCTGTGATGGAAAGTCTGCTTGGGGAGGGCTTGCATCCACTTGTCTATAGAGCCACAACATCCTCTGGTGTTAGCCGATGTGGCCATGCCAAATCCTGCTCTTGTACTGGTACTACTTCCACTACTCCATCAATGATTGAGGTGTCTACACCCAGACATGGTAGACCACAGAGTCGTGGTCTTGGATGTAGTCATGAAGACAGCTCATCCAGCAGACATTTCTCACATTCAGGTAGCACTCCCACCTTGAACCAGGTATGGAGAAGTGGTAGTGCAACTCCTAGCAAAGATAGTTTGCATGGTCAGGAGTAACGGCACTGAAATGATAACTCTACCATGCATAACACACTTCTGTCCAATATGGAAGGACATACTGCTAGCACAAAGCTTGATTGTTTTCATCCAGATGCACACACACTGACCATACCGACCCACACACATGCAATTTCCTGTTAGAGGCTATGAGATATGTTCTCCTTACTAAATGTTTTATGTTTCTTTCTCACACACACTCACTACTTTGGTGTCAGCCTTGGGCTATTGCCCCCCCCCCCCTCGTGCAAATAAGGATTACTGTGCCATGCCCTTTGCTCATCTGGGTTTCACTTAGGGTTGCATATGTGTCTGATGCACAGAGATGATACCTAAGATAATTTTTGTCTCTATGTTGATTTTATGCATATTTATTACATAACAGGATTTTGGATGTTTTTTTTTTTCTAAATACTCATTTCAGAAGATTTTTTTCAGTTAGTATTGTAAATCATGTATTTAAAGCAGTGATATTGCATTCTTGCTTATTGATCTATTTGTGAAACTGCTGATATAGTTGTCCTGTTGACTGTTTTATGTACAGAGGGTAAGTGACTGGCTTGATGCTGGTTATTGTGTGCAATGCATAGCTGTATATTTCAGATATCATTCGTATAAGCCAAGAATGCCATTGGTGGACACCTCACACAGGTTCTGATTGAGTACATTTATGATTTGATTGACAGCATGCAGGTATATCATCTATGTTTATCTTCTTACACATTTGTTTGTATAATATAGGTTCCACACTTAACTTGACATTATTGCAGTTACTAGTTGTGTGCTTTGGGGATATCTTTTCTGATGCTATCTGTACACAAACATTGCATGGTTAAGTTAAGTTTGTGGTCACTGGATGGCATCACTTTTAATATTTGTAAGTGCTTAGGTTATTCATTGCATTCCTTCACTGGCAAGTGTTTGTACTATCATTTACATCTTAGCTAGGGAGTGTGTGTGCTAACCTTTGAGTCTTTGGAAGTGCATGTGTTTGTGTGTGTGTGTGTGTGTGTGTGTGTGTGTGTGTGTGTGTGTGTGTGTGTGTGTGTTCCATCCTTTGCCTCATAGCCAGGGCAAGGGCATATTGGGCATGCCTACATCTGCTGCCTACGTCTGCAGCTAAAGGTTCTTTCTCAAACTCATTGTCTGTATGTCCTTGATGTGCCAGCTCTGCTTGTGGTACAGGAATGTGTGGTCCTGGACCTTGCTGCTCTTTTACAGCTATTTACTCAAGATCATATTGTGCAACATGGCACAGACTGTGAGAATTTCTGCATGTGTGTCTAGATCATACTGCAAGCTACCCCTGATGTGTCTAGACAGTGGAACCATGACTTCAGCATGCCAAACACAAGCTCTGTGATGACTGTAGTTTGAGCATGGCCATTGTCATATCTTTTTTCTGTTGGTGTGTGCCCATTTCTGATGGGTGTCATCAACCACAGTTCCAGTGCATAACCTGTATCACCCAGTATAAGGCCTTGTGGAACATCACTCCTAGCATACATTGTGTAAAGCTGCGAGGTGTGCCATATGTGTGAGTCACTGTAGCTACCTGGGTTGCCTGCACACACATTGAGGATGATACCTTGAGCATTACAGACAACCTGGCAGTTGATTAAGTAAAACACCTTCCTGTTGATGCCTGTCCTTCCCTGTTCACCAGATGGGGCTTTAATTTCTATGTGAGTGTAGTCTATGGCTCCCAAAACTTGAGAGAAGTGTGCTACAGCATAAACTTCCTGCATTGTGCTTGCTCTCTCTCCTTTGATGTGCATGGAAAACAGATTTACTCCCTTGTATGTTCTAGCATGACATTAAGACTTTGGTGCAATGTTCTGGATGCTTAGGCAGGTGACACCCTTGTTATATTCCCTGTGGGTCTCTGGAATGTACCAGTAGCTAATATCCTTAATGTTACACATACCTTAGTTTTCACTAGCACAGGTTCTCCTCAATTTCCCTCATGTCTGAGGTGTGAGCAGCAGAGGTTGCAGAGTTCCTATAGTATTTCCCTGTCAACCCTGTATCATTCTATTATTTCAATATCATGCAGTCCGTGATATGTTAAATGGGGTGTGAACACCTTTCTTCTCCTTATACAAGGACTATCATCATCATCAGCAGCAGCAGCATGATAGATTTGAGCCTGCTGTACATACACATGCAAGATAGCCCCTGATATTCTTTTCCTGAGTGATGGCAACTGGATTCCAATGGATTTTGGTGTTTATGGCAAAGGGCTACACCATCTCTACATGGTTACTTTATAGCCTCCTGAATAGCTCCTCCATTTTGGATAGGTTAATTAGCATGTAATTCAGCTGATTATGCTTTCATTGGCATACTCTGCTGTCTACCTTTTTTGACGGCACTACACAAGTGTATAGCCATTTAATGAATAAAACATAAAGTGTTATTGTCTGAGTTTGTGTGTGTGTGTGTGTGTGTGTGTGTGTGTGTGTGTGTGTGTGTGTGTGTGTGTGTGTGTGTGTGTGTGTGTGTGTGTGTGTGTCGGGGTGTGTGTGGGTGTCTGTGTGGTGCCACAAAGTGCTTACAACAATGTTTGTGTACTTTAACAGGTGGCTAATAATTGTATTGTATTATATTAGTTAGCAGATTGACTGGGATAAAGATCTCAACAGAAAATATTTCATTTTAGGAGCCCATTCCTGTTGAAAAAGGAATTACTGGAAAGAGAGAAGTTGAACATTCTGGTTAACAAATATAAAAAGATGCAATAGTATCTAGGGTTACTGCATTTGTGGATGCTCAAAGTGGGAATTCTTTTGTGGAATTGTGAAATTTTTCAGAACAATCCATATCTATTCTCAGTGAGATAGACTGGATTTTACATTTTTGCCAAAATAAAGGCTCAGCATAGTAGACTTAGGTTCATAGGTTCATAGGTAGGTACTAGGCTATCAGCCCGAGGGCCTACATAAGCCTAGCCAACAAGGTTCACTGGCTTACGCCACCCAAGAAAGTTAATTTCCTGTGCCCCTGTCAAGCAGAGCCACAGAGTGATCCCCGGGGTGTATTTCCTATTTCCCATCCACTCATCAAGATTTTTCTTGAAGAGTGCTAATGAGGAACTATGCTTGGCATAGATGAGTAGCTTGTTCCAGAGTATAGGAAGTCTCTGGGACAGAAATCTATCCCTCCAGCATGTCCTGTTTATTGTGGTAACAAGGTTTAGGTCCCTAGAGCATGTAGCTCAGAGGGATTGGGATTTCTTTATGTGTAGCATGTACAACAGCTCTGGGTTTAACATAGCTTGTTAATGTATTTTTTTTTATTTTGTACTTACCTGTGTGGCGTATTTTGCTGACGAAAACATTCAGCATTTTGATTTTTGCCGTTTATGTGTTTCGCTGTGTATATACATCAACCTTTATGTGTCGATGTACATACATTAGCATTTTAGATCTTTTGGGGTTTTAATATAGACCCTGAGATTGGTTAAGTACTGTTTTCTGTATCTGTGCTCATCTATCCATCTGTGTTACTTTTTAATATTTCCTGTGGTTGAAACTCTGGTGTTTATTGTAAATAGATATTTAGTATTTTCATGTCCTTTTATTATTTATTATAAAATATATTTAAACCCTTCATTGTGGCTGGTCCTTTAAAGACTATTTTAACCTTTCAGAGTACTTATATTTATTTGGTGACACTATGGCCTATCTTGTTTGCTGCACTGGTCAAAATACCATTTGCATTAGTATTAATTTCACTCAGTATAATTGCCTCCTCTTGTATGAGCCTTAGAGTAGCTGGCTGGTGGCAATATAACTACCATATACTCTGGGAAAAGGGTAGCAGAGTGAGTAAATCTGTGCCAACCTTTCTGTGTTTGTGTGTGTGTGTGTGTGTGTGTGTGTGTGTGTGTGCGTGTGTGTGTGTGTGTGTGTGAAAATCAAATCTTAAATAGTGTGTGTGTGTCAGCTATTTGGAGCAGGGACACAGAGTACTGGTTTCACAGAGATGGCCATGGAGGACTTGTCTTAGAACACTCGGCTGAGGATTCAACCCTACAACTGTGGTCAGTGTGGGGCCTTATTTGGGTTTGGTGTGAGAGAGGGAAACTCAGCCCAAGGAAAGGAACGTGTTCCATGTGTGCTCTTAAAGGAAAGTGTGCTTAGTGCAGAGAGCTGCATCTGGAAATAATGTGCGTATCTATTTTTGTTCCAAGTGAACTTGCATCATTAGTGTTGATGGTGAGGACTGAGGCTCCTTCATCACTGTACTAGAGAAGGGACATCACATGTTGATGGCAGCAGTGGAATATTAATTGAACTTCTGCAGCCTGTAGGCATTTGCCACTGAAGGTGTGTATACTCTCAAAAGCCAGAAGTTCAACATACAGCGTTTCATTTTCTCAACAGTTTTATTTATGTATTTATTTATATATATTTTTTGTTAGCCTAATTTAGTCAGGGAAGACAGGCAAAGATGTCAGCAGAGGATTATGCAAGCTGACAAAGAACCAGTTGGCCAAGGTGTGTGAAGCCAAAGGACTGGTGCATGCCAACCTGACTAAAGAGGAAATGATTTCAGCCTTAGTCACAGCTGTAGTCCAGACCAGCAACCAGAAAGATAACCAGTCTAGTGATGGAGATTTGCAGCCCTCAGAAACAGGACAGATTACCTTTTCCTCAAAAGGACTTAATCAATCTAGAATTAAATATACTTGAACCGGAGGCCAAATGTTTGCAATTAGATTCAGTGAAGAGGCTGTGGCAGACAAAACAAATGGAATTAGAATCAGCAGAGAGACTGTGGCATTTGGAGGGTTAAGAAAATGAAAAACAGTGCCAGCATGAGAGGGAGATGCTTACTTTTCATCAGGTTCATGGAGGTAATGGGGAAAAGAATAATTGAATCCCAGAAGTAATCAAAGTCAGTACATTTCTTCCCCAGTTAACAGAGGGTGATAATTTTGATAGTTTTATTCATATATTTGAAGAGTATGTAAACAGTATAATGTTGACCAAGGGCTCTGGGTATAGTTCCTGACCACCTTACCTCATGGTAAATCTGTAAATGATGTTTCTAAATTGTCTTATACTGATTGTTCAAACTATGATAAAGTAAGACAATGTTTATTAGAATGTTTTAAGTTAACACATGAAGCTTATAGAAAAATAATTGTGAGCATAGATGCAAAGCAGATGAAAGCATGTGATTATATCACTGAGTTAAGCACTTATTTTCATAGATTGGTGAGTAGGTGTCAGGTCACCACTTTTGAAAGGGTGGCAGACCTTTTGGTGAGGGAAGAATCCCTCAGCACTTTGCCTGCGGACATGAGAATCTGGTTGGCAGCCCAGGAGTGTAACTCTGCAGATGAGCTGGGGAAAAACGGGATCTACTTAGCAACAAAGGCATCACTGCACAAGAAGGGGATACCCAGAGCTACACATAGATATAAGAGAACCCATGGTAGGTAGCCTATACCCCAACATAGTCCACCAGTAATGTGTTGCCACTAGTTCAGGTACACAACCAGGATCAAGGATAAGATGCTTGAAATGTCACCAGTGGGGTCATGTAGCATACAGATGTCCATGGAAGCAAGGTGGAGAACAAAAAGTGGGGGAGACAGCAAGCAGGAATAACAGTATGCTAGTGGTAAGTTATCTGGAGACAAGAGGTGAACCAGACTATCACCAGAGTTTAAATCCTATCTTAGTGGATGGAGAACAGGCCACTGCTAAAAGAAGAAGAGCCTCTGACATAACCATTGTGAAGCCCGCAGTGGTTAAAGAAGAGCAGTAATTATTGGGGTAGTCCACTCCAGACAGAGCTTTAGGATGGACCCCATTCCAAATACCTTTGGCCACGATTCACCTTGACTGGGAGGGTAGAAAATGAAGCAAGCAAGTAGATGTGATTGAGGATATTCCTGCAAATTTCTTGATAGAGAATGATTTGGATAATGCAGTACCTTGTGTGCATGCAGTTACATACAGTCAGGCTTGGAGACAGGCATGTGGGGCTAGTAGTCTTGGGGAGACCCAGACAGATGCCACACCTGAAGCCAGGGCTGGTGAAGTGGCTATATCAGGAAGGGAGCTACCCTGCAGCAGGTGCGCCAGAGCTGCTGGTAGGTACTGATGTTCCCTTGAACATGGTGACTGCAAGGGTAGAGGTGAGTGGCAGTTCCCAGGCTGACATTGAGGCACCACTGTTAGAGGATACCAGACTTCCTCTGGAAGGGGAGCTGGGAAGGGTCACAAAAGTAGAGTTGAGACAGGCTCAGCTCTTGGACCCTATATTATGAGGCTTGAGGGAGGTACAGAGGGAGGCACTTGATTCTCAAGGAAAAAGGAAGGCTGTATACTGGAACAAATGGGCTACTGTATAGACAGTGGACCCCCTGAGGGTGGGGTAGATGATGAGGTAATACAGCAGTTGGTAGTGCCTAGCGCCTACTGTCTGGTACTTCTAGCCATTGCCCATGATATTGCTTTTGCAGGTCATATGGGCATAAAGCATACCAAGAGACATATTATGCAGAGCCTTTATTGGTCAGGGATTGCAAGGGATGTAATAGGGTATTGCAGGACCTGTGAGCAGTGCCAAAAAAGTAGGCAAGGCAAGTTAAATGGTCAAATCACCTTTGTTGCTTTTGCCTGTGATTGAGGAGCCATTTCAGAGGTTAGCTATAGATATTGTGAGGCCTCTAAGTACCCCAAGTTATGCAGGAAGGAAGGAAGTACATCCTGATGATATATTATGCTACTAGATACCCTGAGGCAGTGGCTCTGTCCTCAATCAAGGCAGAGAAGGTGACAAACTCTATGTCAGAGATTATCAGCAGGGTAGGTTTCCCGATAGAAATACTGACTGACAGAGGTATCAATTTCATGTCAGACCTGCTGGCTTGTGTGTGGGATCACTGTAGAGTGAACCACCTAAAGACCACTCCCTACCAACCCCAGACTAATGATCTAGTGGAGAGGTTAAACTCTGAACTAAAGACCATGCTATGGGCATTTGCATAGCAGTTTAGGGAAGAGTGGGACAAATAATTTCCCCGTTTGCTGTTTTCATACAGAGAGGTACCCCAGGAATCTACAGGTTTTTCATCCTTTGAGTTGGTGTATGAGCAAAGGTTAGGGGGCTTTAGATCTGATTCATGATAAGTGAGAGGGTGAATGTGAATCCACAAAAACTCTTTTGTGGCATATGCCCTAAACTTCAGGACAAGGCTTAGAGACCTCATGGCTTGGCCCAGGAAATCCTTGCAGGAGTCCAACAGCAGAAAAATGTCTGGTATGACAGGAATTCTTGAGCCCAGGAGTATGCTGTGGGACAACTGGTTATGGTGCTCATTCCTGTCAGACAAAAATAAGCTGCAGGCAGCTTGGGTGGAACCCTTTGAAGTGGTAAGGAAGGTCAGTGATGTTAACTACATGGTAAATCTGCCAGGCAGGAGGCAGGTGCTCAAACTGTATCATGTTAACATGACTAAGGCTTACCATGATAACGAGGTCCTGGTGTTGAGTATTTGCAGTGGGTGGCAGGAGGAGTCTGAGGGGGATCTATGGCTACACTGACAGCAAAATGCAAAGTTATTAAGGTGGAGCCTCGGGTTGCAGGCATATGACATGACAGTGCAGCACCTTAGTGGGGTCAGCAATGCCAATGACAGGTGGACTTTCAAGACAGGGTATGGGTTAATATATTCCCAGATAGGCTTGTTCCTCTCCAGCAAAGTTTCTCCTGGGTCAGTTGAGAAACTAGCTTGAGTCTTCAAATGGGGGAGAGATGTGATGATGTGAGTTATTGCCAGCTATGCAAGGAGAAGTGGGGCAGTGGATGTGTAACATATACCAGCATAGCTAGCTGGAGTTTTGTAAAGAATTATATGTCATTTGTATATCAAACTGATTTGTACAGGTGCTTGTGTTGAAAATGCATTTGCAAAGCTGCTTGTATTAAAAATGTACCAACAGTGGGTCATGCTGGACAAAAAAATTAATATGCCTGTATGTCAGACTGTATTGTAACTATTGAAATGAATATATTGTAACAGAGGATACTGGAAGAGAAGAGGTTAATCTCAGTCCAGGTAACTTTGAAAAATAGTTTGAAATTAAATTACCTCATTTAGGCCATAATAATTGTATGTTACAGAAAATAGAAAAAATGCACCACAAACTTTAGAAAGCAGGAACACTGCCTGGACCACAGGAGACAGGGATAGAAAACCAAACTTAAAACCACTTGTCAAAAACTTTATTTAGCTAGTTAAGTGCTTTCGTTCCTCATTCAGTGGAACTTCATCAGAACTAAATTATTAAAATCCAGCATTAATTTATATAATTAGAACACCAATTACCTATTAAAAACACATCACATGACTACATATTAACAAGTTTTTAAAAAAATATTTTTAAAAATATTTTTAAAAACATGTGTTAATATATAGTCATGTGATGTGTTTTTAATAGTTAATTGGTGCTCTAATTAAATAACTTATTGCTGGATTTTATGTTTGGTTTTCTATCCCTGTCTGCTGTGGTCCAGGCTGTGTTCCTGTGTTCAAAAATTATATCTTGTAGTTCTGATTGCAGCCAGAGACAAAATGACTGTGAAAAGCAGGTCTAGGAATCTTACTTTATTTTCCTTAGGGGTGAACTAATTGCACCCTGGAAGGGCGGAAGTTTTGAAATGGTTTTATAGCTTCTAGATGCTATAACACATGTTAGCAAAGCACTCTCTGTGTGTATGGCAATACATATGTGCTAGATTCTGGTTCAGTTTCTAGTGAAGTGGGTAGTGTGGGAACCAGATTTAGATGATCAGATGTATGTGATGTTATTCTGTAATCCAGCACTGAAATGATCTTTTAATACTAGATGAGACAGAAGTCTCAGAGCAGTCTGTTTTTGAAACCTGACAAAGAAGGAGCATTCACCCAGTGCATCTTGCCTTGGTCTACTAAGTAACCAGGGAATAGTAATTCTTTATATAATTCAAGAAAATATAATTAGATTAGTTAAGTATTGTTTTTTCTGTATCTGTGTACATATATCCATCTGTATTATGTTTAATATTTTCTGTTAATGAAACCTCGCTGTTTATTGTAAATAAATATTTAGTATATTCATGTTATTTTATTATTTATTATTAAATATATTTAAACTTTTCATTGTGGCTGGTCTTTTAGAGAATATTTTAACCTTTGAGAGTACTTATATTTATTTGGTGACACTATGGCCACTCCTGGAAGCCTTGCTGCATTAGTCAAATACTACCATTTGTATTAGTATTAATTTCACTTAGTAGAATTGTGTACCCTTGTAAGAGCTTTAGAGTAGCTGGCTGGTGGCAATATAACTGCCTTACAGTCTGGGCAGAGGGTAGAAGAGCATGTACATTTGTGCCAGCCTTTCCTAGGTATTTGTGTGTGAAAATCAAGTCTCAGGTGTGTGTGTCAGCTACTTGGAGCAGAGACACAGAGCTCTGATTTCACAGAGAGCATGGTGGAGTACTTGGAACACTTGGCTGAGGACTCAGCCCTACAGTTCTCATAAGTGTGGGGTCTTATTTGTGGCCTGGTGAGAGAGAGTGAAACCCAGCCCCTGGACTGGAGTATGTTCCCTATGTGTCTTAAGGGAAATTGTGCTTGGTGCAGAGAGCTACATATGGAAATACTATGTATATCTATTTTTGTTCCAAGTGAATGTCCCTCACCAGTGTCCATGGTGAGGCTTGAGACTCCTTGATCACTGGCCCAGAAGTAAGACATCAGAAACATGTTGACACAAAACCTGCTGTTCTATTAGCTTTTAAGAGAATTGAAATAACATTTAAAAATATCCCTGGATTTTGGGCATTGTCTCCCCATTATTTTGGCTTTATCCAGAAATCTTGAGCAACAAAAATGAGGTAAGTAAAGTGGAAAACATGTGATAAAATGTAAATATGGCAATGTTGATACACAGTGGCTGTATTAAGTATATCTTGGACAGTTTGCAAATGATGAGCATCACACACACATTTTTTTTAATACTCACAAATGTTAATTTTTCTTTTGGATTTGTCTTCTTAATTTAAGAGTATTTGAACTGCTTTCATTATAATCCAACAATGTCATTGCATGTTAGATATAGTGACTTGACTGTGTACACCTCAAATGTCTGAATGTGGTTTATAAAATGGTTACAGTAAAGTATTTGAACTTGCTTTACACAAATGCACACTAGTCCTGCAAAGCAACAGTAATGATGGTTAAATTGATCATATCGGCTAGAGTCAGCAGCCCCTGTACCCAGCAACTATAGCTTCACTTTTGATTTTGTATATCTCAGATAACTGAGCACACTAAAACTAATTAATTATGGACACAATGTATTTCAAGTTTCATTCACACAAGCACACATGAGGATCAGATAAAAAATATGCAAAAATCAAAGGGATTCTGCAAAATAAGGAACAGTTGAATGCTATATAATTTCAAAGTTGTTTCATAAGAACTGTAGTCACAAATATTCCAACTTATTTCAAACAAATTCACATTTGTCTTACAAAGCCAGATGGTTAACTGAGCAAATAACCAATGTGTAAGTTACTTTTTCCAAAAACAACCACCACCCTGAACCAGCAGTTATAGCCACTTTGTCATGTACACCTCATTTAACAATCATACAAAGTAATACGATTAACCTCTTAGCGAAGAATCACAGACAAATCCAAAAAATAATGAGGGGCAAAGGCCCCAAATCAGGGAAAAATCTTTCTTTAGCGGGTTAACAGTAAAGTGGGGCATATCAGAAACAGATTTTTTTTTGCTTCCATATACAACCATCATCAAACAAAGTTCTGTACAAGACTGCCCTGCAGAAAAATATAGCAGGTCGATACCACCTCCTTCCAATGGAACATTCTATTTCTGTATTATATCCCCAACTTTTCTTCTACTTAAGTTCATTGGAAGATGAGGGCAAAAAGAGACTTATTTTCTATCCTACTGCAGTTATGAAAGGAACCTCTTTTAATTCTGCTCTGGTAGTGGACCTGTCCACAAAATATTCCTGAGGTGCCATGGTACACTAAAAGCATCATGAGTGAGACTTAATGCATGGATGACCTGACATGCATTATTCTCAAGTGCCTTTTTACAGGGGAATAAACATAAGAAAGTCGCATCTCACAAAATGCAGGAGATTGTCTTATTGGTGTAGCAAAAACATACAGCAGTTCTGTTCAGTATTGCCTCCAGTGACACCTGTCTTATCTGTTAGATCTTTCTGCAGGAGGATATTTTTCTACTCTTATATAAATATACACAATGCAGACATATATAATGCAACATTGTCTAGATTCTCATTAGCAATTCTGCTGCTCCTTATATAAAAATTTAAGGGTAGTTAGTGGTACTGATTCAAGCAGATCCAAAAGTTTTTTTTCCTAAACCAAAGTTAAGGTTTCTAGCTGGAAGTGTATTATCTCCTTAACAAATTGATTTACCGGTGAAGCCCCCCACATTATTTGCATGAATATAGTCAATTCAGTTAAAAATATCCATATGTATGTTTAAAATTTATGACATATGTGGGGGGCTTCACCCCCCCACATCCCCCATTGTGGGGGGCTGTGCCCCTCACACCCCCCGTAACAATTTATTCCTACTCCAGGGTCACGCTACAGTGGGGAAAGGGCATAATGCTTGAATTTATGCGTCAGCCATATGAGCTGTCGATCATATGAACTTTCAGTGTTTTGAGCTTTCAGTGTTTTGGTGTCAGTCCAATGGTTGTCGATCATATGAGCTTTCAGTCATATGAAGTGGTCCATATATATATATATATATATATATATATATATATATATATATATATATATATATACATGTATGTATGTGCATAGATATGCATACACTTAGCTGTGCTTAACCTACTAAATCTGAGGGAGGCTTATCCCATTAACAAGCATACTCTTATTCCTTTACTGGCAGAAAAAAAAACCCAGAAAGTGGTGTCTGTTATCTGCAATTTTTATGTATGCATTCTTATATCCTGTTGCCAAGAAGTGGCTAAATCACATTACAATATGTGCAGAAATCTTGTAGTCTGCATTATTGGGCGGAAGTCATCTGAGGCTTTTTACAACATGTCATGAATAATACTGCAGCATCCTAATTCATCACCAACTCTTATGATGAGTGTATTCACACAACTAAACTGTTTTAGAAAAAATGATGGAAGGAAAGAAAAAAAAATCTTTTTGTCCTAAAATAACAGGACATTTTCCATTTTCAAGTTGTTTTGCAGGCTACATCTGATAAAATATGGACTTATCCTCAGAAAAAGAGGAGCAGCTAGTATCTTAACAGTAAAACTCAAAGTGACATGCTCAGATAGAAGGTTGTAATAATCATCTATAACAGTAAATTTTATAACTGAAAAAATCCCAAGGTCAAGATTCTTACAATGTGTGAGCCTTAGGTTCTTAAAATATATCAGTGCTTAATGCATGTAATAATACGTTATGGCACAAAACTATTGTTCAGGTTAAGCAAATTAGGTCAGTTCATGGGAAGTTCATCAATGATACTGAAATATATCCTGATAATTGAATGTTTAGCCATTCTAGCACACAATTAAGCTACCTAAAGTTTCAAAATTACACTGTGCCATGGAGAATCCTTACTGAATTTATCCAGATAAATGGGCCAGCATCTATACTGAATATTATACACTGAGTAGCTTAATAACCTTCATCTGTTTCTGGAAATTGAGACATACCTTCATGGTGGTTTAACAAGAGATCTTTTACTAATCTCCTCAGATGGTTTATTTAATAGGTGACCATGTTATCCTGGGCAGTTCTTTGTTCCATTGATTGGTTAGTACTCATGCTAACTCAGTCATCCCACTTAACAAGCTGCACTGATTTTCTCAAAATCTCTCATGTGACTGTTAGAAAGGAATGGATAGTAACTGGCACAGACCTTCTTATCACTGAGTAGCCATCCATTAATACTATTCTGAATGAAAATTTATGAGACCATATACGTTATCATTCAGCTAACCATGGTTAGCCAAGGATCATGAATATTAGAACTGCTACAGCATGCCAGTAACCATCTGTTACTGCTTAACATGAAGGGCACACAAGCCATAGGTATGTCTAAGCTGAAACTGGGACCAGGGCACTCCAGGAACCTTTTCCTTGCTGAAGACTATGGATGTCAGTGAGACTAGCTTGCAGATTTCCAGGTATAATGTTGCAAAATAGTAAACAGTTTTTTAAGAGGAAAAATAAAGTTTTTCTTCAGGCTACTAGGGAAGCATTACTATTGCTTGCATACTGGAAATGAAGAGGGGGAAGTCACTACATTACTTAGAAAAATTAATGTTGCAATGCAAATGTAGCTCAAACATAATCTGTTGGTGTCCCTCAGAAGCCCACAAAGCAGCTTATTCAGGAGGGATAATATAGTGCGGTTAATTTATCTTATTTCAGTTCACGTTTGTATTTTATTTATTTATTTACATTTGTTAACAAATTCATCGGGGCCAAAGCCCAGTATCAGTGGACTCCTAGGAAGAAAAGATCCACCTGTATGTCATATGAGTCTTTTTTATTTTAAAGACTGAGTGCTAATTAAGATAAATAATTTATGAACAAATTTATAGTATAACATTGTATATGAATAACATTCTTTGCAAATATGGTAGAGCATGCTAGAATCTGGAAAAAATCTTATTCTTTGTCCTAAAAAAAGGTGCTCTGGAGTCACAGGGGTGGTGACTATGAAAATACAATCGAGGATAGGAAATTAATCTGGGTGCAGGACATAATCCGGGGTTAAATGAATTTATATCAATCAATTTTGTATTGGTACTGCAGGCAGCTAAGTTGTGAACTGGTTTTGTATGGATACATATATACAATATATATTTTTTAAAATAAATGCAATATTTTAATTATTGATTTTAATCAAGTTCAAGTGTTTTGAATGTACATAGTTTTTACATAATTCATTTTATCTGTGTATTTTAAAGGCAATGTGGTAATGAGCTGTGTTTTTATGATGCCATTTCCTGGAAGGATCATGTGATATTTGTTCATTGCAAAGTAGTTTCTCAATGTTAAATATTCATCCGAAGAAGTATCTTTTAAGTGGAGATGAAAGCACTCATATTAAAGGTTGTCATGTGACTGGTGTGACACTGACATTGTCCCCCGGATTCATGAAGCTCGGCGCAAGTCCGGCGTAAGGCTTGTGCCGGCCGTGTGGTGTAGAAGTGGAGTAGTCATGCCATATGCATATTAATGAAGGCGCGCAGCCACCACAGCCACGTGCATAGGAAAAGTGCGCGATTGCAAGGGGCGTATCGAAGTTGCGCAAGGAGGCGTGTCAATGTCAGCTTTCGAGGAGCAACCTAAACTGCTAACTATTATATTCCGCCAGCAATAGTAATCGTACCTATCAGTGTCTGTGGAGACTGAAACGTATGCAAAGCAGAGTCCCTGCGAACAGAAAATGAAGACTCAAACACTAATGCACGGTAGGGAAATGACAAATGACAGGAAAACCGTGTGCCTGTAGTCCAACGTAGTGTTGATAGCTATACCATGTGGAAGTGAAACGTATCAGATGTTAGCGCACTGCCAGTAGGTACGTCCAGTCCAACGGAGAGGGTCACCAGCCGACCCATAATTTGAGGGAGGGAACATAGCTGTGCAGATGTGTCCATAACAAAATACACGAGGAGAAATGTAGATATAAGTAGTGACCGTATGTCTGAATCATATCCCACAAGCCATGTAATAGTCACATACAAAAGGTATGTCCATATTTCACATACTAAATGTGATAGGAAATAGCATACGCATGTAAATGAAACAGAAGGAGCATATAAACGAGCCATAACAACACGGACACATGTAGGCTGAAAGGAACAGTATGATCCGTACCGTCGACCAAGATTACCACCTGTTCCACTTTGCAAGCGACAGTCCCTCTGTGGCCAGATGTGTCCTGACACAAACATGTAAAACTAGCAAATGTCCAGAGAATATAGGACATAATTCCTCCGTAGACATCGTGCAATAGTTGCATTAAACATATTTCACTGGACGTATAATACATAAATGTCATAACAAACAGAATAAGATACCGAAATGCTACAAGAATAAGCTTAGATATAGGCAAGAATTGTAAGTTCTAGCTGCCAAACTGACCGTGGGTATGTGTCGGCCTGTAAAATATGCTGTGTTCACTGCAACTGTCACAGTAGGGTTGCCACCCTTACAAATGGCCAAAGTGGGACATGTTTGGTACAGACATCAGACTGTACAGGCCGACACATACCCACAGCCAGTACAAAGGACAGAACATAACTGTTTTGCCTACAGAAAAGTGTATTCCTGTAGCATTTTAGTTGCTTATTCTGTTTCTCATAACAGTCAGGTATTTCAGATACAGAATTAACTGTTTAATGCAACTATCACATAAAATATAAGAAATATGTTTGTCCTAAAATCTCAGGACATTCGCCATGTTGACAATTACATGTCAGGACACAACTGCCCAAAGAGGGACTGTCCCTCGCAAAGTGGGACAGGTGGTAACCCTATGTCACACTGTGGCCAATTGAAAAGGTGGAAACACAACTGTTGACTGTGGGGAGGCAATGTCCACAACGGTCGGACATGTGTAAGGAATAGCTTGGACATAGGAAAAGGTGCCATCCTACCAATGAGTAGAACAGGCTGGCAAAATCCAGACGTCAGCTGTATAATCCGAATGTGTATGTGACACAGTCGAATGGGTAGTACCCGGATACACCAACCAAGTAATGAAAGTGAAGTAAGGGTGTGTACCTATGTGCGTGAGGTATAGCATGTGGAAAGCAAACATGGCAGGGTAGTCCACACAACCATAAAAGTACCCAACACATGTAGGGTAGTCAATGTGTAACACTGGCCGTGTCATGGGCCAACAACCAAAGTAGTGCTCTATGGGGTGTGAGTAATTCGCGTGTGAGGGGTGTGTGTTTAATGGTAAATTCCTCAAAGGCGATACTTGTGTCGTATGCAGAAAAGGTGAACCGGAGGTGTATGAGGGGGCAGCGGGTGAAGTGGAAAGAAACACAACCTCATGTAGAAACAGCTGCAAGACAGACAGGCCATAGTGTAGAACACAATCCCACAAACATATGAATATGGAAATATGCGAGACAAATGTATAGATACAGCACCGTCACATACCCACAGATGGGTCCTGATGGAACTGGCCATAACAAACGCAACACACCTGGATGCATAATAGCCTACCCAGCATACCCTCCACAACACACAACCTGCCACCATACCAGAACGTCCACAAAATCCAGCCGTACTTGGTCCACTGGTTTGTTGCAGAAACAGCTACACACAGTGACCCCTATGCATATGTAGTAGGTATTGTCACCCTAGGCAGTGTCAGGATTGGAAACCATGTATCCCCTGCAGGTAAAACCCCCTGCACGTTTTTGTGAAGCCACAAAAATCTTCGTTATCTAACTTGTTTTGGTCTTGACCAATTTTTGGGATATCCCTCACGGGATGACCAACTTGTGTAAATAGTAGAATGGGTATGACGACATGATGTCCAATCCAGTAGATATCTGGACACAAGTCAGAACATGCAGTGGAGGTCCATGACACTGTCCAGCCCTAAGTGGGCATGCATAACCTACCACCCAGGATAAAATACCTTCCAGTGATGCACATGTCCAGACACAAATAGGAGGGAGAATATAATGCGCACATTTGCAAAGTGGAAAACAGCATGAGGGCGAGGAAGACACTACGCAAACAGGTCAACCCTGATCAAGTGTGAGGGACACTGACTGTGTGCAGTCGTGACTGACCATACCTGTCAACCTGTGTGAGCAAGATATCTGGACAGAGCCGTGAATATAAGTGAGACAAAGGTCCAAAATCAGGGACAATCTGTAAACATATCTCTTAGAAACATAGAATTTGATAGAATAACCGTTTGCACATTGGCATTAATGTCCGGAGTATGAAGTCTGAAACCCAACTGTCTGTCAGCACGTTCCAACTGCAGTCTTTAATGCTGAGCTACTGCTGTGCCAGAACACAACAGCATATTACAGAGGTCCGTGCCATACCACTCAACTGTCCGGATATTCGCAGAATGACTAGGGTCACCACCTGTCCCACTTTGCGAGTAACAATCCCTCTGTAGGCAGTTGTGTCCTGTGAAAAAAATCAAGACATAGCAAATGTCCTGAGAGTTTATTTCCTAATTTACTTTAATAGTCACATAAAACGGTTATTTTATATATGAATCCTCAATATGTTATGTGAAGTAGCATAAGCAATTCAAATGTTACTAGAATAAGCTATTATATGTACAAAAAAGGTTAAAGTTCAGTACTATGCATGGCTGTAGGTATGTTTTGTCCTGGAAAATCTGACATCTCTACAGAACATGTCCCACTTTGGGCAGTCGAAAAGGTGGCAACCCTAAGATTGTCCACAGGTTCGCCCCATAGTGTTGGTGTGTGCCTCCGACAATCTGCACCAGTGTGGTAAATAGCTGAGGATTGACGTCACTAAATAATGATAAATATCCTGAGTATAAGACTCCACAACCTGCAGAAAAGTCATGCTAATGCAAAACCTAGCATTCTATCAACATTCTAAGCTTGTAAGAGCAATCGTTAAAATGTGTCCCTAATTGTCCCCCCATCGTGTAGGTTTTGCACAGGTTCAGTGCTCTAAGAGGTTGAGAGGTATGGTCCGTACATATTTACAGGAACAGCCCTTCACACTTGTGTAATGTACAGCTGCATACCTGTATTCACTTCATGTCCAAAAATAATAATCCCCGTATGACTGTATAAGGGAATAGTCAAATGTGAATGGGAACACCCCTCACCGTGGAGTATGGACTGTAACAACCCCACCCATAATATGTAATGCCAACAGAATAAGCTGCTGACAGGTGCCCAAACACCTGTGTCTATAAACACAGGTAAAACTTCAAATTAGGGAGATAATCCCTGTCCATATGCTTCGTCTGACATTTGACCTTGGCCAGGGAAGTTCCGTTCACCAGGTGGACAAGCCTAAACCCAGATCACTACATAAACACCCTGACAATCAAAGACTTGTATGTGGCTGGACTATATGCCTTGGTGTTCTGCATATCCTCGGAGTGATTAACAATGCAGCCGGAGTCCACAGCAGTAGGCAATAGGGAATGTGTAATATGTAGTACCGCCTTTTTCCCAGCAGGAGAATGGATGCCTGCGTCGTATGTGAAGCGGTGAGGTGTATGTTGATGTAGCTAAGTACTATGGGTATGCATATCAATGAGGGAGAACACCAATAGAATAGTGGTTCCGGTATCCGGCCAACGTGAATGCAATCCCGGTTGACCTACGACCACTGCACATATAACTTGAAAGTGTAATGAAAGCATTCGCGCAGTACACACATTTAAATATGTAAAGGTGAACATGTGTTTCGCAGTGGTCCGTAAACTGGAATACAGATATGTAACTGTTACGGTCAGAATTATGAAAGTTCATGGAAGCACAATTATCTATGAAACATATGTAACTCACAATAAGGATATGCAAGTGCGCCTGCGTGTGTGTAATCCCCTCACAGAATAGAAAATGAATGGTGTTTTCCCCACGTTCTATGTACATGGCTCATACCTGTTAAACCCGTAAAGTACAAAACTGGACAAAGCCATGACAACAACTGGTACAAATAGGGACAATCCCTAGATATTGCCCTAACAAACATAGAAAGTGGATAGAATAACAGGTGTGTCACTAGCATGGATTCTCTGAAGGGTATGAAGTCGTAACCTGAAATGTTTGTCATTATTTACCAACATCAGTCTTTAATGATATGCCACTAACTTGCCAGATAGACACAAGGTTATGAAAAATGGACCAAAGATAAGAGGCAAACAGCTGTACATGCAGCGGAAATCTGTACAGTTGAAAGGTATGATATGGAGATATATATACACATATATCCACAGACATAATCCAAAGCAAATTACGAGATGAGGAATGTACAGACATATGTATATATGTACATATATATGTACATATATATATCTATACACACATGATACATGAATAGATATATACACAACAAACATATGTCCCTGTACATATAACACATGTACATAAATAGGTCATGGTATAGCTAATATGGATAGACAGACAGACATGCATGAAAGGAGAATACACCGAAGGTTTCCAAACCATTGCCCGGAAAGTACCAGTGTGATAGGGCCTGCAAGTTCTACATGTTAAACATGAATATAGGTGTCCTTTGCAGGACCCCAAAAATTGATCCTGTATGAAAAGCGAACCGTCATTGATGCAAAAGAAGTCACACCTGCAACTACGATATAGGTGTACATGCAACAGTAGCAGGTGCAAGGGTAATAACACATGGGTCGATTGAATGTATGACGTACGAGCTGATATCCGCAGAGTGGGGAGTGCTCGGAAGTGTCCTCACACTTTATTATTGCTCACATTAAACATGTCTAATGGGTACTGTGGAGGTGTGTCAGGTATGGGAATCATGGGTATGCAGAATTGGGCCAAGGTGTTGGTTGGCACAGATCTATTAGGTACGCCCCATGGGAGTGATCAATATACCTATGTGGGTACAGCACACGCCTACATTCTCCAAAAAGGTGCAACCCATCTACTGGATATTGTGTTAACCATTGGGGGAAGACGTAGGGACCTATATCAGTGTCATGTAGGCAATTATCATGGATGGACACGCGTACGACCAAGATGGTAACCATACCTGCCAGAATGTCAGAATAAAACAGCTGGACTAAGGCATAGTACACAACAGACAAATAGGGACTATATTAAATATACCTTAGACAAAGTCAGACCGCTGATAGAATAATTGCTTAGTCAGGAATATGAATGTTATGAGAGTTAGTAATCATGAAATAGAAATGTCAGTCATGATTACCTAACCGCACAGTCCGTCATGGCTTGCCAGCAATTTACCAGAAAGGCACATTATCATGACAAATGTAACAGAATCATAGGTCAAAGCCCAGGGCGTATACCCATAATGTGTACAGGTGAGAGGTATGAAGGTAACCCGACCTAATGAAATGTACAGAACTAGTGATACTAGGTGGACAGGTGAGAAGAAAGACGTCAGGACAAATGACAAAACATGTACAAGTCATAAGCATGTTTGTCCACAAATGTGAATTACAATGTATGGCCTGTGAAAGTCAATGTGAAAGGTTAATAGACTCAAAAGACATGTGTCCCTCAGGGTGTCATGCAGTGTCACCGATACAGTGTCCAGTCCCCCATTCTCGTACGTGAGCTCTGCCACTGACGGAAAGCACAAATACCAGCGTACACATAAGGTACACGATGGAATAATTAGTGTGGATAAGCACCTGTTGGCCTGTGTGAGGAATATAACCCAGTGGGTGGGTGTGTCCTGCAATTGGAATGTAATGGTAACTGGCCTGTGATGGCGCCATGTATTGTGTGTATTGGGGTAAGGAAATTGATGTCCAGTATCAGAAACATACCTCACAACTGTACGAATGTGCAGATGTATGCCTCATATGTGTGGTGTGTTCCTCTCACAATCTGTACCTGTCTGCCAAATACCTGAGAACTGACGTCATTAAATAATGATAAACATATGTGCTTAAGACCCCAAATCCCTCAGAAAGGTCATACTAATGCAAAACCTATAATACTGTCAACTATCTATGTTTGTAAGAGCAATATGTAGAATCTGCCCCTATCTGTCCCCCCATCATGTTAGGCTTTGTACAGATGTTTTGCACTAGGAGGTTGATAGGTATGATCAGAAACAGATAAATGTCTAAGGAAACAGCATTATCGACTGCAAGATAACTCAGAAGGTATGAAAAGTGCTGCAGTAGGAAGTTCATCCGCAGGTATGTGCTGACATGTCAAATGACACAGCAGTCTACAGGAAGTACCTATAGGGTGTCACCTTTACCAATGATGATAGTGGGACATACCCACAGCCATGCATACACCACAAATAGACATAGCACACAGCAAAGCCTAGGCCATGATACACGAAGCCTCCGGCGTGTATGGATTGAGTGAGAGTACAGCAAGGAAAGATGACTGCCAGGCTATTCAGCAAACACCTGCAGGGGCATGCAAGACCACCCGTAACACGAACATTGCACGGACAATGTTGGGATTTGCAACATACCCCATTTGTATGTGTAAGCTATGCAAACGATGTAATTATAGGGTTGCCACCTTTCCAAATGCCCAAAGTGGGACATTTGTGCTACAAACATCAGATTTTGGAGGGAAAAACATACCCACGGCCAGTACAAAGGACAGAACTTCAGTTTTTTGCCTGAATAAAAGTTTATTCTTGTAGCATTTTAGTTCCTTATTCTGTTTCATATAACATTTAGGTGTTTCAGATAATAACTGTTTTATGCAACTATTACATAAAATATAGAAAATAATTTTGTCCTAAAATCTCAGGACATTTGCCATTCTTTCACATTTTTTGCAGGATACAACTGCCCAAAGAGGGACTGTCCCTCGCAAAGTGGGACAGGTGCTAACCCTACGTAATTACGCGATACATGAAACAGTAAGTTGTCCGTGCAAGAGCAGAGTTATGTGCAGAAATGTACCCGGATGTTATGCGACTAACGTTTTGCACGTTGCTAAACGGAGCAATGACAGCTGCAAATACAGTATGAATACAGTCGAAGAAGCATGCCAATGTCCAAGTCCAAGGCCAGTGGCGGCTTTGTCCATTGGATATCAATGAACCAGTAGTTGTCCTCCCCCCATCCTGGTGTGGAAGCGTAGCGCAGTGCCACGAGAACGCGCTGCGCTTCAAAACAAGACATATGGATAATATACATACAAAATGTAGATTTACTTAGATGTTAGTACACCATGCAGATGAATGGCAAGCTGGAGACAACATGGCTACTGCGTACTGGTACTTTTGTGTGGAAGCGCTCTGTCAGAGATGTAACGAAGCATTTGTAGGCAATGTGAGGAAAGTGAGGCTGAGGATAGTGAATCACATGTCATGCCATATGGGCCAAGCCTCTACAGTGTAGTGTAGGTTAAGGGGACTATTATAGTTTCATAGTTTCATAGTATAGTACTAGACTATCTGCCCTGGGGCATTTGTAAGCCTAGCCATAGTGATGTGGCTTTTGCCACCCCATGAAATGGTACAAAAAATGTACAGATTAAATTTAGAATGCTGTGCCTCTGTCTAGTAGAGACACAATGAAGGTCCCCTTATATAATAGAATTAGTTTACTGTGCCCCTGTCTAGCAGTGACACAGATGTGACCCCTGGGGTAAACTTACAATCTCCCATCCACTCATCAAGATTTCTCTTGAAGAGAGTCAGTGAGGGGTTCTGCCTAATATGAACTGGGATCTTGTTCCAAAGCATGGGAAGCCTCTGGGTTATGAATTTATCCCTCCAGCATGTCCTATTCATACTTGTGCCGAGGTTTAAGTCTTTAGCTCTCGTGGTCCTGATGGATTTGGATTTTTTTAGGTGGAGCATGTCCATCAGATCCTGATTGGACATGGCCTTGTACGTCAGGCAGAGATCACCTCTGAGCAGGCGGTATGCTACTGAATAGAGCTGAAGTTTCTTTAGTCTGGCAGAATAAGACATATGTTGGAGACCCTTGATCCTCTTGGTGAGGTACTTTTGTGGTCTCTCCAGCTGTTGCAAATGCCGGGTGAGGTACATACCAAATGGGGCATTGTACTCAATCATGGGTCTGATGAGGGAGGAATATAGGGGTACAATGACATCCTTGGATCTGGATGTGAATCCCTTCATGATGAGGTGTGCAAGGTAGAATGTTTTTCTAACCACTTTGGCAACGTGGGTGTCAAATGAGAGGTCACTGTTGACTTGGGTCCCTAGGTCTCTGATTATTTTTTCCATACTCAGTGGGTTGCTGTCTATGTGATAATTTGTGGGTACTTTGTTTTTCCCAAAGGGGATGACTATACATTTTTTGGCATTTAGTTTAAGGTTGTGACTCCGGCACCAGTTGTCCGTTTCTGTGAGGCTTTTTTGTAGGATGTGTGTGTCTGCTGGTGTATCTACTATGGCGCCTAGTTTGCAGTCATCTGCGAACTTTGTCAGCCACAGCCCTCCCATGTTTGCTTAGAAGATAGGTGACAACATGAGTGTGTATGTACAAAACACTGTAACCTCACCGGAGCAGTGTCACATGTGTGCTGTCAGTACTCAGTGGAAGAGACATGTCATGAGCTATCCTAGGGAACGTCAGGAGACTGACGGTGTATGCCATGGATACCACCGATGTGACCTGCAAACCTGCCCACAGTGTGTCTGCACCCGTGCGCGCCAGTAAGCCCGAGTAAGCATGTGTACGAGCGTGTTAGCCTGTGTGTGCGTGTGGAAGAATGAGTAAGCTAGTGTACGAATGGTGAAGCCCTTGTAATGTCATGTATGCGTTTGTAAGCATGTATACATGTGTACTACACACATCACACACGTACTGCACACACAGACACACATGCTGCCAATACTACACACATCAGTGAAATGGCACATGGATGGAGACTACATCATCAGAAGTAACAGTGCTGTAAACTATGCTACAGTGATGGTCATAGCTGCAATGCATCATGCCTGCTGAAGTACACCTGGAAGTAACACACTGTGTGTTAACAGCATGCTAACATCAATATAGTGGAATAAAGCCACCGTGTGCAGCAGCACCAGGTTAGTCAGATCCTGCATCAATGTTACACATCACAGGTGGTGGCACAGGTGACATCATATGCACAGGGTGTGGTGTTAACATGTCCAGAGCTGTCATAGAGCCATCCAATGTACACGTAGGTATGTGTGTGTGAGGGACAATGGTTATTGCATGGCCCAATGGTGGTGCAATGGGTGTGTGTATGTGATAGCCGTAGCTGTTTGTGGTAAGTGTGTGTGTCTGCATTTACACAGGTACAGCATGTGTCAGCCATATACAGGAGGTTGTGGGACAGTCACAGACCGTACCTGCCAGGCTGTAGAGATCCCCATTACTGGCCATGGACACCCCACCATGCATCCAACACAACTCAGTCCTGCACCTGTCAATGTCTACACATACAGTCCTGGGATCTGTACCACAATCTGTGGATAAACGTGCATCTGTAATGTTAACCTGAGGTGCATAGAATTGACAGTTACTACAGATGGATATGAGCCATACTCACACTCCAATGTAATAACCACTGCTGACTGTTGCCGAGATATGCATACGACCAGTCAAAGGTGCTGCACTAACATTGTTTCCAATGCCTGTGTAATACCCAGCAACACAATAACCGGTCACTACACATGTATAACCCACGATCACTACAGCACACAGTATGTGCACTATCACAGAGCCATAGCAGATGTACATACATCCAAGGTGCTCACGTAGAGACAATGCAGCAGAGTCAACAGTGATAATCCCAACATACATATCTATATACAGTATACATTTTATATATATATATATATATATATATATATCTAGCTATATACATACATATATATATATATATATATATATATATATATATATATATATATATATATATATATATATATATATATATATATGTAGATAGATACATACACACACACACACACACACGTGGCAGAGTTGGGAGCAAAACATAAACGTAAGCACTGTACCACACGACAGCATCACGCAGTTACAAAACGTGTTACCATGATCAGTGGATCACATGATTCACACAGGCACACGTCTAGCCTGCAGACAGCAGCATCAAAGGCAAAGACGCCGCACGGATGTTATGGAGAGTGAATACTGTAAAAGCAATGTACTGTTGTTATGCAGCTGGAAACACACACACACGCACACGCACACACACACACACACACACACACACACACACACACACACACACACACACACACACACACTTGGCAGGGCTGGGAGTCGAACATACACCTAACTACCCTAACACACAGCATGACGCATTTACAGAATGCGCTACCGAGATTACTGAACACAGCACTCCCAGAGGCATACTTCTAGGTGGGTGACACCATCCGCAAAGGCAAAGATGCCGATAGGGAATGTATGTGGTGTGAGGCATCTAAAAGCATTACTGTGTCCCCAAGCAGCTGGAAACACACACACACACACACACACACACAACCACACACACACACACACACACACACTTCACAGGGCTGGGAGTCGAACATACACCTAGCTACCTTATCACACTACAGCATTACGCATTTACAGAACACGCTACCAACATTACTAAGCACAGCAGTCCCAGAGGCAGATATCTAGGTGCGTGTCATCATCCGCAAAGGCAAAGACGTCGGTAGGAAACTGCTGTGGTGTGCGGCGTCTAAAAGCAAGACTGCGTCCCCAGGCGGATGGGAGCATGCGCTCAAACACACACACACACACACACACACACACACACACACACACACACACACACACACCTGGCAGGGCTGGGAGTCGAACATATACCTAACTACCCTAACACACTACAGCATGATGCATTTACAGAACGCGCTACCAACATTACTAAGCACAGCAGTCCCAGAGGCAGACATCTAGGTGCGTGTCATCATCCGCAAAGGCAAAGATGTCGGTAGCAAACTGCTGTGGTGTGCGGCGTCTAAAAGCAAGACTGAGTCCCCAGGCGGACAGGAACATGCACGCAAACACACACACACACACACACACACACACACACACACACACACACACACACACACACTTGGCAGGGCTGGGAGTCGAACATACACCTAACTACCCTAACACACTACAGCATGACAGATTTACAGAATGCGCTACCAAGATTACTGAACACAGCACTCCCAGAGGCATACTTCTAGGTGGGTGACATCATCCGCAAAGGCAAAGATGCCGATAGGGACTGTATGTGGTGTGAGGCATCTAAAAGCATTACTGTGTCCCCAAGCAGCTGAAAACACACACACACACACACACACACACACACACACACACATACACACACACACACTTGACAGGGCTGGGAGTCGAACATACACCTAACTACCTTATCACACTACAGCATTACACATTTACAGAACGCGCTACCGAGATTACTGAGCACAGCACTCCCAGAGGCATACTTCTAGGTGGGTGACATCATCCGCAAAGGCAAGGATGCCAATAGGGAATGTATAGAGAGTGAACAGTCTGAAAGCATATTACTGTCCCAAGGTAGATGTAGACAAACACATGGCAGTGGTGTGATCGGGGCAACCAAATGTCTATGGAGCACTACAACAACACTACATAGATACGGGACGTGCCACAGACAGTACACCCTTCAAGACAGCAACCAGTGTGTTCAATGTAGGCATCCATCGTGACATTGAAAATGGACATCTGTTGCCTGGATGACCACCATCGCTATACAGGATGTCAATGGCCATGCCCACACGCTTAGTATCACACGTCTGTTTGGAATGTACTGTGTGTCCATCTACACAATGGCGTACTGGGCATGCTCACACACTTAGCAGTTGCAAAGGGCTGTCTTGCATGCACACAGAATCTAAACACAGAAGGGCGCAGTTTGGAATGTACTGTGTGTCCATCTACACAATGGCGTACTGGGCATGCTCACACACTTAGCAGTTGCAAAGGGCCGTCTTGCATGCACACGGATTCTAAACATGGAAGGGCACAGTATGGTATTACTGTCCCCACGTACATGAAGGCCACTCACATGTATTGACCAGTACACACTCAGGAGCTATCACAGATGTCTCAGGTGCATATCACAGAGGTACACACCACAATCTACAATGTAGCCCTCCAACATCACCATGTCATTGGACCAGCAATACACAGCCATACATTAACACAACACCGTGTGACTCATGACCAGTGGACTGTACATAGGTCTACAGCAACTGTGCAGACTACACATGTACCGACAGGGTTCCATCATGTGTTATGCATTGCAATGATACCACTGTACATAACCAGGTCGGCTCTACATATACCAGGGACCCTGGGTCTTGCACAGCTGTGACAGATGACTGTCGCTGTACACCAACGAACACACATGTTTGGCTATGTCATACATGTAATTGCAGTGGATATGTGCATGGACCACACACACAACACATATGTACATAGCATAGCTTTTGCTGTCCTCCATGCAGACAAGTGGCTACAGCAATCATACGCATGCAAATGGAAGGTGGGTCCATGGCTGTTGAATGCTAACAGTACATGAGGCAGCAATGTTGACCGAGGACACATTCCCTCTGTACTAGTTACCCATGACACCCATCATATCATACAACAGTCCATGTGTTATGTATGTCAACACACATGTCCACCAATTGCAATGCATACAAACATGGCTACATGACAGGCATGTAGGACCAACACACATGTACAATCTGTAGTGTGCATGCAGCTACCATGCATGTGCAGTAGCTGATGTAAGTAACTCATCTGTGCCTAACTACAACATGCAGTTGCAATGCAGCCCCATCATTGACACCTGTATATGGTGACATACTGACAGTACGGTAGGATGTACAGCAGGTATGGATGGATGTGTGTACATAAAGTGGTGATCCACCTGTGTAGATGGATGTTTGCCAGGGATGGCTCACAGGTGTGTCACACACCATCCTACCATTACATGTGCAAACAGTACGCTATGTTACCGTTACTTGACGGTGGAGACATAAAACCTACACAGCGGTCAGGTGTCACCGACAGTACGTCACCTGACACCTGTAACACTTACATCCTCCCATGTGCATATAGCAGCACAATTGCCGAAGGTAGCATTGGTACACATAATGCGGCCAATACTGCTGCATGTCTGTCAGGCGTATCATCATATAGCAGGTGTATCATTCACAGTACTGCCATGTGTGTTTGCTTGTGTGACCATATATGCCACATATGGTGGGGAATACATCCCAATTGTTACACACCCCTGTACACTGTTGTAGAGATCTGTACATACTGCAGTGTGGAAAGCATGACGTAGGCAGGTGTGGTGTGTGTATCACACACATCAGCTATCCATATGTGTATGACATTTGTGGTCTCCACAGTGTGTGTGTGTGTATGTAGGTATGTATGGCTGTCTGGTGCATGGAGTGAGGGTGTATGCTACCATACAGAACACACAGGATCCCTAACCCCTCATGGTGATGCAGTCCACTACCCTGTTGATGCCATCAGTCTCAGCCGCACTGGCTACCTGTACATGTTCTTTCTCTGTGTCGCGTACTGTGACGGTGATGACCACATAGGCAAGGGTCCTCACCTCAACACTATGGGGTGTGCATTATAGTGTTGTTGACCCGTGAGTGTGAGCATGTTCCTGTAATGTGACAGGGTATTACTGCTACACAGTGAGGCCTCATGCTATCAAGTGGCCTCTAACATTATCATTGGCCAGACCGCTGTGTACAACCCCTGCACCATGTCAACATACCTGTGATGTGACCTGGTATGGATGTCACGTCTCTAGCCACTGTAGCCTATTAAACTGCCCACATGCTTCTGGATCAGTATATGTGTGGACATCTGTGTTATGTTAGACTTTCCAACAGTCAGGCTGAGGCTACGTATAGCATGCTGATATTGCCATATGTGCCTGTGAGTACTCCACAGTTACACATGGGAGACTGCAAACAGTGCTACCTGTAGGCACATGCAAGTAGACCATAAGGAGGGAACCAGGGCATCATTACCAACATGCTGTTACTGTTGTTACCGAGACACATACTGTGAACATATAACAATGCATGCTAAACCTGTACTACATGGTATGTCTGGTGCGTGTCAACAGTACACAACTAATGTAATATACACGTCTCTCACTATTCACACACAACTAATGTAATATACACTTCTCTCACTATTCTTACACAACTAATGTAATATACACTTCTCACTATTCTGTTCACCCTGTGCATCAGACCATTTGAGCATGTCCCTGCACCAATGGTGTGGATGACAGGGATGCGGCACAGGCTTCATCATATGCACAGGGTGATAATGTTTGCCAGGGGCATAGGCTGCACCAATGGATGACATCTTGTGTGTGGGTAAGGGCCAGTGATATGATTGGACATGTCTGTTCAGTATGCATGTGGGTGTTGTGGTGCCCTACAGATGTCTTTGCTGTGTGCGTGTATGTGTGCACACAGTTCTGCCTTTTGTGAGGCCTACACGGGGTATTATTGACAGCTCCAGATTGTACAGACCAGGTTGTACAGCTCACTGTGTCCGGCCATGGCCACGTGACCTGTGCCTGCCAGGGGTTGCACGGGCACTACCAGGCGGAGGTACAGCTTGGCTACTGTCCGACGACACATGTCCACTGGAACCGTGTCCCCACTGGGAACATCCAGGGCCACGTCCATGTGGCCTGCTGTGTCCTGGTGTGGACAGCGCAGCACCAGCTGCACTGCTACTGCTACCAGCACTATGGGAGCGGGCATGTGAGGTGGCATGCTCACGTTGACCTGCACTAGGTGGTGTAGCTGGCCTACGTCCACGTGGCCTATGCCTCACTCCTACCAGATGTTCCAGCACAGACAGCTCATGCTCGCGGATTGCCATGCCACGGTCAAGGATTCCGACCATGTCACCCAATCGCCTGTCCAGAACATCAGCAATCTGCTGTTGAGCATTTGCCAATGCCTGGATGTTGTCATTTAGGGTACGGATAGCAGCCCTCTGCAGCCTCTGCCCTTCTCTGTTCTGCCATTCAGCACGTGCCTGTGCCACCATTACAGTCTGGAACATGCGTCTGGTGATACCAGCTGCTGCGCTCTGTCCTGCAGGTGCATGTCTGCCAGAGGTCCTCCTACGAGCAGCACCGGCCACATGCCTGTGTGGCACATCTGCAGTCATTACACTGACACCATGGTGTGTAGACACACCTTCTGTAGCCACCACATGTTCCTGTTCCATGCTAACAGACGCTGACTGTCCTTCCTCTATGGCCACTGGTGATGCGGTATGTGTTGGCAGCAGAACTGTGTGCGGGGAAGAGGGGGACATAGCTGGGATGGCAACCATTGGCACAGATTCAGCCCCTGACAACCCTGCCTGTACCTCATGCATATGTTCATCACTGCTAGTATCTGTGGGGACACTAACATCAGATGGACCGCGGGAGGGTAACGCACCTACATCACCTGTGAATGCAAAGAAAGACTCTAAATTACAATAGACACACACACACACACACACACACACACACACACACACACACACACACACACACACACACACACACACACACACACACAGACACACACACACAGACACACACACACACACACACACACAGACACACACAGACACACCATGCATGTGATTTGACAGATGGCATGCAGCATGCCTGTGATACAGCAGAGGGCATGCAGCTCAGACATTAATAGTGTTAGTAAGCATACCTCCCTGGGGTGCACACTACAGCAAGCAGGTGTCATATCAGTAGCCATGCAGTTCACACAATCATGGTAGTATGCATGCATCCCCGTGATACACCATGTGGACCAGAACAGGATAACAGTACACATGGCTGGCGTGACCTTGACATGTAATCTGCTGACATGTGCATTAACATGCATACATGTCTGACACAATGGTGTCCTGACACATGTACAGCATCGTAATGGGCATCACATTGCGGTGTTGTCTGTATGCCCTACAGATAGAATGCATGTTTAGCAAATGTGCATGAGCATGGAAGGGTAGTGTGAGCCATCTACATTGCTATACAGTGTGAAGTACAGACACTGTGCCATTGCATGGCATCATGAGGCATCTATATTGCTGTACAATGCATAATATGTACACATTGCATAGCCATAACTGCATGCATACCCATGACATAACTGTGGATTGTGACCCACGATGCTGAGGTGTATACACACCAAACCATGCTGTGTCAAGTGACAGGTCACTGGAGGACCTACAGATGACACCCCTGCACAACAACTACAGGGTCTTAGCTGCCTGGCAACCATGTCCACACATAGCGGACATGTCAATTCACCATTTCCCACATGACATTGATGTACCACACACACGAGGTGCACAGCTAATGGTGATGTCCTACAGCAGCAAGGGAAATGTACAGTATCTGTGGCCTGATGTGGTGTCAATGTCTGTGGAAGCTGTACAGGTGACTACTGTCATGCTATGACACAGTCGTGATGTTCAACAGATCTTATATGGTAGACTTCAGTGACACCTCCACTAGCTGTGCACAGGCTTTTAGGATGTCCAGTGTACCACATCAACTGTATAATCAGTCAACTAAGGCTATAATTGGACCATGTGTGGACAATGTGCAACAGGGTGTATACACATCACATCTACTGTGTGGCTACATGTCTCTGGCCATCCCCATGGCCATGTGTGCACATGTGTTGGCCAAATGTGTGTGATGGCCATCTATCTCACATGTCTGTGTTGTCCCATATGACATACACCCATAGATGTCAGATATGTCACCATCCACAGGGCTATGCAGACAACGGGTTGTATGTTTGGTATGTGGGGTATGGGTCATGGGATAGTGTGACAATATTGCAGCCAGAACACTACGTGTCTGGGACATGTCAGATGGCACATCACAATGTGTGCACCCAATGCAGGGGCATATAACACAATGGTGACACCTGTGGGCTGCCCATATCACAGCTCACTGTGTGGTACTGTTTGCGTACCACACATGTTGTTCCAATGCATACTACATATGCCTCCATTGTAGAACACCTCCACCATTGTATGCACAGCTGACCACACATGTAGCAATGACAACTACTGTGGTTTCAAGTCGGTGTATCATTTCATTTGTATATATTGCACATGGGTGGCCTGTGTGAATGATGGGTGATGCGACCTGTATATCATGACTGGAATGAACATCAAGTGTGCAACTGTTAACTGGCCACATGGCAAATAGATCTATGCTTTAACATGCCTGATACTGATGACAGTCTCACCTGCAATGGACTCATGTCTGTGCGGCATGCCAGAGGTACCTGTATAGGGGTGACACAGCAGTATGAACATTATCCATGACTGTATGACAGCCACAGGGTGCACTGTGCATGTTAACACATTCACCTGTATAATAGCATATAGTATGCACATGTGTGCATACACAGGGTAACATACTGTAGTATGCAGCATGTGTGTCCACATACCTTGCATATGTTGTTACTTTACATAATGTACAGTGACACATGCAACTAAATGGGATATAATAGCCATATGTGCAGTACTGACTTACCAGGCAACTCCAGGCTCATTGGTTGGGAGACACCCACCTCCACGATGGCAGCTAGTGTGTGTGGATGCTGTTCTGAGGGTGTCCCCAGACTGGCCAGTAGCTCCTCGGTGTGTGTGAGTGGGGGCTGGGTTGGTGGCCCACCACCTGTTCCACCTTGTTCCCTGGCGATTGCAGTGGCACGCTGTTTTGCATGTCGTATCAAGTCCGTGCAGTGTCTGCGCACCTGCTGGTAGGTGCGGTTATGGCCACCCACATCGTTCACCCTCCTGCGTAGATCCTGCCACAGGTCGTCCGCTGCTGGGCATGCTGTGGCACATGGCTGAACAACACCTCGTAGTTCTCATGGAGGTATGGGATGAGGACATCATCCTCCTGGCGGCTGTATGCTGGAAGGCGTGTACGAGGCATTATCTGTAAGACATAATGATGGTGACAGGTCACAGTTTCAGAGATGTACAGAGATACTGCTGCACATACATTTCTATGACATCTAGTACATCTGCACAGTAATCTTTGCAAATCATCATGACACTGACATGACTGGCGTGTTTGTGTCACACACATGTAACACCTGTTATGCATTGGATATCATCACCATATATGTGTGTCACCTCATTACAGTGTTCATACTCCATGTGAATGCTGTCTTGATGTGGGCATGTCTATTTGCCTGCACTGGTGTTCTTACCTATCTGCACATGCCTGGATGTGTCCACGGTAATGCTGTTGACCTTGATGCTGTGTATATGTCACATATCAACACAGACACAGCCTTAATGGACTTGAGCAGTGACAATGCACACATACGCATGGACACCTGTACATGCATGTGTTTTGCCATATACATCTACACAGCACTGTACAGCTGTTCAACATCCTGCCACGGATCGCCTGTGTTGCACATGTGATAGACATGGGACAATGGCTAGTCGGACGTCATTCACAGGGATGGTTATCAACCATAGCATGTATGGGCAAGGTTTCCTAGCTGTAACAGACAGCCAGTATGCCACCGCGAGGTGCATCAGTGCCACATTACTGATCCGGACAGTTGATACTACATCTACCATGCGGCCATCACACCATGTATGACTGGGATGACATGTGCAGCTTTGATGGACAGGGTTGCATGGTTTGGCAGGAGTATGTCACATGTATGGCACAGGGATCTGTCCAGCATGTGGCGATCCTAGTATTAGGATGGTGGCTGTCCATGACATATGTCTTACAGATCAGGATATGGACATGTAGCATGTCCATCATCATGGTGTAGCAAATGTCTTTATGCAAGGTAGACAGCATGCTGCATAGTGGAGGTGAGGATTGTGAAGGCTGGTATCGCCCATCCACGCATGGCCATTACCGCTTAAAGGTGATATGTGATCCAATATTGGTCACCCCAGTGCTGTATATGCCTGTCCAATGATCTCCGTGCTCATGGATGGCACCCTGTCATGACATGGGTACCTCATATGACTACCCAAGGGGCCTGGAGACATCACCAAGGCAGGGAGGTGTACTGCACAGCACCATCCCTTACACAGTGTCCATAATGTTGACCACAGCCTAGGTGGTAGTTAATGGGTACAGGGATGTTCACCTAGTGGTGACAATGCTGATATCATCCATCAGAATGTGCACATATGTCACACACCTCACCCACACAGCCCATTCTGTATGTTGTTCACAACACTGACACAGCTATTCCTCATAGGTCATGGCCATTCACATCCTTACATACACAGATGCCTAACATTTGTCTGTGTGGTATGGGCTACAATGAGGGTGGAGTACAACACATTAACCCTGTTCTACTGTAGCTGGCACTGGTGTGATATGCACATGTCACTCTGGCACCTTTTGTAGTTGTGAGTCTGTCAACAGGCCACTGGTAGAACACTCCTGTGACATACAAAGGTATTTGTAATCAAACATCCGTACTGTCTTGTACATCTGTACTGCTAACATCTACAGTGATAATGGTTCATGGACATGCACACCATACTCAGCAGGGTTATAGTGCGGTGCCACCCATTATGACTGTCGTCACCACTTGTGGGTTGATATACCCTATCTGTATTGTATGGTCATGCTAGGCACTTGTTCAGAACTTGTGAGCATGTCATGAGCTACTGATTAATATAGCACCCATTCCACACCATTTCCCACAGGTACACTGGCTGTCCTAAAATTTCCAGCTTGCTTATGGTACAACAGCTGTTGTACACACGTAACTTACATATCCTGTGAGACATGGTTGTATATACAGGCATGTCCAACTGTCACGTACCAGTGCTATTGCCTGTCTATATGATGGATATGTCGTACATGTGGCAATAGAGCAATTGTCTCATGTACACATTCAATGCTCACCTCCCAACATACGACACTACAGCCTGTGGGGATGCACTTATGCAGCCCTGCTGGGTAATGCTGTCACCAACCCTGACTGCACCTGACAGTCATGTGGGGATGTGTAACATTCTCAACACACCCCACTCATCACATAGTCTCACATGATCTCCACCACAGGCCACACATACGAGGACAACTTGTGCAGTACCTCTCCATACTCTGTGTAGGCACCAGAGGCAGCCCCATCACGGAACACAACATCACCAACTTATAGCCCACAGACTCATGTGTGCCCATCACATACAGCCAATAGGGTGTTATAACATACACAACACACCAGTCATAGGTGACTCTGTAGGCGGTCACACTGCAGTTCCACACAGCAGGCTACACAAGGCGATAGTAAACTTACATCTTGCTGTCGGGTAACTGGTTCTGCAACATAACCTATGCACCCATGCCACACCTCACCAGGTATGATGTGACTGTCATTCTCCATGTTAGTGTGACTGCCCTGAGATGCCACTTCACAGACTACGTGTGCAGGGACATGCAATAGCTCACCAGTCTTGTAGCCCTGAAGGTGTGGGCCTAGCCCTGGGGAGCATTATGCATTCATCCGGACCCGATACCACTGTACAATGACTGACTGTGTCACTTCAACAGTTGCCTATGCTTCTGCTGTCATTCCACAGGCATCTGGTATCTGTCGCTTTGACTGACCTGGTCAAACACAATGCTTTGGCACAGATGACCTGCACCTGTCAGCCCTGGGAGTACAGATCACATGTAAGGCTCTTGCTGCTTCTATACTGCCTGTCTTGCACAGTTTCCAATAACAGTCACCGGCAGAATGGGAACTGGCAAGCAAGACATGGGGTCATGTGACACAATGCTTGCATCTTCCTCTGTGATGCACGCAGGCAAGGCACACCTTATAATGCACCACTCCAATATCTCTGCAGTGACTGGGACCTGCCTCTAGGCTCTGCAGAGCACACCTGCAAAGACAGGTTATAGACAGACCATACCTTTCTGGCACATAACTGGACTGCACACCCACAGCTGAGGTGTTCCCATATCCCACTATGTTGTACACACATCCTGGCTAGTTACTTAGCACAATGCATCAGAGGTGCTCCACGTGCAACTAACTGTGTCCAGAACCGCTATACACATTGTAACAAGCTACAGATTCAACAACATACCCCACGGTTACCAGACCTCATTTGTTGGTGTACTGGACAGTAGGGCTCAGACAGCTACTACTGATGTGTGACTGACACTACCCCACACTTAACTGGGATAGCCACTCATGTACCGACACATCCATGAGTCATAACCTCCACTCGGCTGGATCAACCCATACACACCACCTCCAAGACCAACATTAACCTTGACATGAACACTACCAACATGTGACTGGTGTTCCACACCTGGGGTTATCCCTCATTGGTGGATTCGAACATATGCTAATCAACCTTGTTAGCCACATCCCGGCACCACACCCTTCACGGCATACACAGTACATGAGTACTACAACACCTACTACAGGCGTCTTATGACAGCGGTTGTTAACGTCATGACACCCGTGCAGATGGACAATGCACATACAAATGCTGAAACATACCCCAGTGCACTTCATTAGCATGTACACGACTGCATGGATCATGCTATTCCACACAGAGCCATGATGGTACACACCAGATAACAGGCGCCACTCTGGTGGTCAAGTTCCATGGACATAATGTACAACAACAGGTGGAGGCTGTTGCACAGTGGTGTACAATCCCATGGGTGGGGTAGCTCACTGGTCAGCCTCGGTAGGGCCACGGGATCCCTCATCACATACTCCAAGACTAGCTACGTAAACATTACTGCGACACATTCCGGGGTGTACCACAAGGCATTATGGTGGTATGTCAGTAGTCGATGGCAACACCCACATCTGCTCTCACATACAACAGTCACTCAGGAACATTACAGACCCAGGTGATGTTGGCAACATGCTGGCGGATGGATTCAATGCTAACATTACACCCTCTCACTCACTACAGGGCCACAATCCATGCAGGAACATTGCGGTGTCCCTGCGGTCACACCTACACAGTACTAACCTGCACTCTATATGTCCTGGGACACTGGCCCCATGTCACCTTCCAAAGTCCCAGGCTGTGATGTCCACAAACCTCTGAATGACATGTCTCCCCACTAGGCCACCATATTCAGTAATAGCCTTGTATCAGACATTGTGGCCCCTGAATGGCACACAGCAACATTTATCACACTCCACACAGGTGGCACCACAATGCACGAGTGGGACTATAGTCCTACACACCTGACTGGACTGTTCTGCATGGCTATGGGGCACATCATTAGGGACGTCATTCCCAGAGACATTGTTGGGCTCCGGTCCTTTGATGCCACCGGGTTGGACTTGTTAGGGCCAGAGCATGGCCCCTACACCTGGTGGACTCCTTTCATACAGTTACCAGGGTAGTTGATGATGGTACAGGAGTCCACACATCCTACATTGTCCTCTCATTGCCTTTCAGCACCGTTCTCCATTCTGGTATTGACAACATACACATCCACCTGCACATCGTACCCTATGTCTCAGGATGTTATGCAACATGGCTCATGGACAGGACACACACAATGAGGGTAGCATACCATAGTACCTACTGCATTTCAGTTACATTTGGCATACCACAGTCCTCAGTCATTGGGCCCCTCATGTTCAGTATATGCTTCCCTGAGGTACAGGCTAGCACAGAGGGACTTTCCTGCCTAGCTTTACAAACCCCTGCATACAAAGCACCATGATTGATCCACCAGCTGATACTGACTCCATCCATATGGGTGTCACTGTGACAGATACCTGATATGAATATCATGGCCTCAAGCTGCATGACACAAGGTGCATGAACATCACCTTTGCATTACACCATTCACCCACTGACTATCACATAGGTGGTAGTCCCCTACATACATGTCACATTGTACATGTTTGTAGTACACACGTATGTCGCACCCACTCCTGTGGTTACCGTATTGCCACTGTGGCGTGGATATCCTTCTACGTGGCCACACTTATCTGTACTGGGTGTGTAGCTGGTACATAGGCACCCATTGTACCTCTGAACTCAAGACTTCTACACACATTCAAGGGTACACCACCCCATTTAGGGTGTACCTTACACAACAACTACAGCTTTACATACCACACCATTAACACGCCATGACGTTTATTGAGCTCCGACAGTTAAAGTATGCGGCTGAACTATGGACACCACGTCTGTACACATTTGCATACTACATACTCAGGGGTGACCTCTGCTGAACAGACAGGGCCCATGTCCACAACAATATTAATGGATATACTCCACATACGCGACATAAGCAAAAGCCACTGTGAGCAACATGCTCATGGATATGTGCACACACGCAACAATGAGTGGGATGTGCTTGAGGGTTACATTCCCAAACCGGACACTCACCATGCTTTGGAACATGAGTCCTATGTACATCACGCAGGGACACTCAGTAGCACTGTTCATGTGATACCTCCCTTGGTGGTTGGGAGACACATGTACGCCAGGGATCACTGCAGTGGCTGTACTGTGCAGAGGTGCAGGTAACACATGGCTCTGCTGTTCACAGGACACTACCCTAGAGAGGTGCCACTGGTGTGAACACTGTAGTTGTGCTTACACATAGACTTGCCAGACTGCATAGTACCCCACTATGAACCTGTGAAGCTATTACATGTCCTTTGTGCATGGTTACTTGGTAGCCCTTCCATTTAGATTAGCTATCATGCTATTGCAATGTCCCATGCCTACAAGCCATATGTATCCTGTTATTGTACATGCCAATAGGCGATACCTTTGGTATGCATGATATGCCTGTTATGCTGTGTAGAATATCTGACATATCTACCTACAATACTATACATTACACATATTTCACATAGTATCCCATAATGCAAAGCATACTTGCACAGCGGGACCACCTTAGACATGTCATTGTCGTTATATGCCCATACACATGCCTACTGTGACAGTATATCAACATATACTATCCCCTGCTATGGCATGTACTTGTTGGACATACCCTACCACTGACGGCGGGTTGTATGGAATTGTTCTGTTTAAAGCCCTCATGTAGCATCCCTTGTGGTGTCTGTGATGTGTACCTTGTGGCCCACTGCTGGACGCACAGTTTCTACATGCGTTAGTATGCTCAGCAAGACATCACTACATAAATACCTTTTCCCACTTTATGCATTGCGGACACTTTTAATTAATGCAAACCAGGCTATACATACAGTAAATAATTAATAAAAAACATGCTATACATAAACTTACATACCGAGTGTTCTACATACCTTGTTATCGTTACGGACTTTCGTCTCTATCTCTCTCACACTGCTTAAACAGGTATTTTGTATGAGCATACGGTTTGAATGTCTGGCAAGTCATCCTTATATACCTCAATACCTGTAACATGTGGTTTCCTCCCGCCAATTGGTGTTCCTGAGTGACTAATTACTTGCATATCAACTGTGCAGCTACTCCATTCACCAATTACGTGACAACAGTGGGGTATAATTGAATTCCCCACTTGGACGTTGCCCATTTGCCCTACCTTTGGGCAGACGGCCTGTTTTGTGTTTTGTTATGTGTAATTGCAACTGCTATGCATAGAGACAATTATACTTTGGATTCATGTCCCCCGTGGATTGTGTGTGACAGCTAGAGTATGTGGTTCAACATGTGGGTGTACCTGTCATCCCAACGTCTGATAACGGACTATTGCAAACAAAACCTGTAACATCGCCGTTTGTTCCATTATATAACGGCTGCAATTTTGCATGGCACCTTTAATTGTGTCTCTCACAAGGTATGTTGATGGTTCTGCAGATGTAATTGACTGACTGGATGTTTGTGCTGTTATTACAGTCTGTATTGCTATAGTTTCTAGTGTGGGGGATGTCGGTGGGTGTACGTAGCATATACAGGTTTGTGGGGCTTGCATTTCTACATATTCCATATATATGTGTGTGGGCTCCATCCCTAATTAAAGAGCTATCAGTTAGTAGACTTATGTTACGGGATTGTACATTGGGCCATTGTTAATTGGTTTCTATATAGTATGCAGGTGAGGTTGATACTTCCATACCTCCGGAATTGCAGCGATATGTAAAGGGATATGTCTAAATGACAGCTATCCCGTGTATTTCTGTCCCAGATATTTGCAGTCATTGCGGTTGTGTTGGTAACAGAACCTCTTTGCCATGGGTTGCCACCTTTTCATATGGCCATTGTTGGACACTTGCGGGATGCACAGCGGTGTTTACAGGCCAACACATAGCCACGGTCAGTACACAGGTTAGCACATACTTTTATCCTCAATACATACCTATTGTGGGACTTTGGCTACTTATCATATTGCATGTAACATTTACGTTTCTTACATACAGGCATAACTATTTAATGCAACTATTACATTATATATGGGACATATTAATGTCCTACAATCCCGGACATTTGCCCTTTGTAATGTTTTATGTCAGGACACACCTGCCCAGGGAGGGCTGTCCCTCTAATGTGGGACAGGTGGTAACCGTATGCCTACGGCTAGCTATACCCACACCTACCGTAATGATCTACCTCCGAGTTGGCACTAACAGACACATGATGCGGACACACACACACACATTACAGTCACACGGAGATGCACACGGCACCCTCAACACACACATACACAGACTACGGCACTCACAAACACAGTTGAACACAGTACCTACGTGGACCGCAACACCGGCAGCGGTAACTAAATGTCCCTTCATATCATCATACTATTACTCGCGGTTGTACTGTTCCGGTACTGTGTTCTTTCGGTCTTTCAGCCTCGTGGTTACGCATGTCGGTATGTTACACATTCCATAGTTGGCGGTATCCTATTTATTTGTACCTCCAAGGTGTTATGAATGTCGTTGACCTATCTATATATATTTGCAGATATCGCTGAATCCGTATATATCAACATATATCACTCTATAAGCCCTTTCTATCTGTATTATATATATGTATATATGTGTATATATATATATATATATATATATATATATATATATATATATATATATATATATATCTGACAGGGAAAGTGACAGGCAAGCTACACCTTTCATTGTGTACTTGTTGGTGTATACTGTTTCCTGGACTCCGCACGTTTGTGTCTGTACCTGTCACATTACACACCTGCCGTAGGTTAGGGTTACCAGCTGTCCCACTCTGCGAGGAACAGTCCCTCTTTGGGCAGTTGTGTCCTGCAAAATATTTGTAAACATGGCAAATGTCCTGAGATTTTAGAACATACTTATTTCCTATAGTTTATGTAATAGTTGCATAAAACAGTTATTCTGTATCTGAACCACCTATATGTTCTAGAAACAGAATAAGTAAGTAAACATTACAAGAATGAGCTTTTATCTAGGCAAAACAGTGAAGTTCTGAATTTCGTACTGGCCGGGTGTATGTGTCGGCCTGCAGACATCTGACGTATGTCCCACATTGGTCATTTGAAGAGGTGGCAACCCTACCATAGGTACATCTTGGCTAGCAATAGTGTTAGGTGATTCTATACATGATTGCGTGTTCTACTCCTGGCAGTGGTCGTTTTACCCTTCAGAGCAGGTGCTATTAGTACAGGGGTGAATAATGCTGGTTTCACCTGTTCTGGACATCATTGACCGTGATCTGCGTGATATTCGGAGAAGCTTATCCCTGTTTCGCGCATATCCATATAGTCATATTTAAACGTCGCTTACCAGCAGTGGGCAATGCATATTCCCGCTAACGTGTGCTACACATATGATCTGATGACCTGCATCCGACATGCATTACTCGTGCCTTTGGGATTACGTTACATCCCTTGCAGGATGTGGGACCGGGAACATGCATGATGGTCACTGCATTTAACACATGGCCATCTGGGATTTGTACACGTGTTATGTCATTTTGTACGTGGAGTATACTACGGCTGTTACTCCATACTGCACTCACATGGGTAACTCAGTTAGTTTACATATTGATGAGTCCAGTTAATGGTATGTCCATGTGATGTTTACTGGATGTGCTCCGGCATTGGGTATGTATATCACAGTGAGCCACACACGATACTGTGCTACACCTTCAAACGACCGTGGGTGGAGCATGCTGGGGTGACGAATACCTGTCATGGGTACACCCCATGCCTTGACACAACATCCATGATTATATTATGTGGAGCCCCTCATTAACGCAGCAGGGACTCCGTGCTGAGTGTGTGCAGAACAGTGCTTACACACATGTGCTCCCACAATTGCCTCTGCTCCACTAAGCGACAGTTGGTTACTTGATGTTGTGGCGACAGCGGACACTGTTTGCCCGTTTGGTGTATGGCCTCTGACAATCGGCCGTGTACCTACCGATGTACCTGGGAACCTATACACACAGCACCACCATATGCTGATAGGCGCATGTACTGTTCAGGTGTTGACATTCCGTGTTCCAATAGCTGTTGTGTGTACAATGTTTGAGGGCTGCCTATGTAGGATTCACACAGTGGGCCACCTATACATTACAATTTACAGGTGGTCGTGTTTGTGTGCCATCCATTTTACTGTGTGTGCAGGTGGAGTGGTGTGTCAGTCCGTAGGGGCCTACACTGTCAGAGTATGTGCTATACGTTCCCTCTTTGCCAAGGCATAGGCATATTGGGCATGCCTCCATCTGCCTACTGGGGCTGGCACAGTGTGTTCATGGTCTGAATCCCTCTGTGCCTGTGATGGCCTTGGCAATTGCGGTGGGCTATGAGGGCCTTCACCATTTTGTCCCTGCTGCAGCTGTTTCCGCAGGATCATATTATGTAGCATGGCACATACTATGACGATGTGGGCACATGTGCCTGGAGAGTACTGCAAGGCTCCACCAGATGTGTCCAAGCACCGGAACCGTGATTTCAGCATCCCGAACACACGCTCTATGATGATTCTGGTTTGTGCGTGTGCCTCATTATGGCGTTCTTGCATGGGTGTGTGTGCATTTCTGATGGGAGTCATCATCCACGGCTCCAGTGCATAGCCAGCATCCCCCACAAGGTGGCCATGTGGGATGTCCCCCCTGACAAATACCTGATACAGCTGTGAGGCATGCCAGATATGGGAGTCATGGTAGCTTCCAGGGCTGCCAGCACACACATCCATGACAATGCCCTGGGCATTGCACATGACCTGGCAGTTGATGGAGTGGAATCCCTTGTGGTTTATGTAGCGCCTACCATGCTCACCGGGTGGTGACTTGATTTGTATGTGCGTGCAGTCTATCGCACCCAGTACCTCTGGGTAGTGTGCCACATGGTGGAAGTGACGCATATTGCTGGCCAACTCCTCTTGAGTTCGGTGAAAGTATATATGCTCATTGGCATGTGGTAACATGGCATCCAGGAACTGGTGTAGTACCCTGGATGCTGATGCCTGTGAGATCCCCATTATATCTCCAGTTGGCCTTTGAAAGGTACCTGTGGCTAGTATTTGCAAGCTTACACATACCTTCGTGTCCACTGGGATGGGTTCCCCTCTGTTGTTTCTGGTTCTCAGGCGTGGCGGCACAGCTCCACTATTTGCTGTAAGATGTCCCTGTCCACCCTGTAATGCTCTACTATCTCCAGATCATGTAGCCCCTGGTAGGTTACCCTTGGTCTGAACACTCTTCTCCTCCTCCGGGGCCTGCGGTGGTTGTCGGCATCATCCTCCACAACACCGTCAGTCTCTAACACATGCTGATGAATCACAGCTATGGCAGCTCCCAACATGTACATTTTAAAAGTTCCCGTGTGTTTACACCTATGGTGCAGTGTTTGGGAATACACAGGTGTGTGTAGGGTGCTTTCACACTTTATACTATTGTGCTGTGAACACCGATGATGTCATAGGGTGTGTATGTACGATCGTAGCTACAGGGTATCTTATGTGTTTTACTACCGGAACTACTATTGTGGTGCCTTTGGTGTTGAATTACATATGGCTGCCGTGGATTACCTCTTGACCTTCCCTTTACATTTCTGCACGTTCCACCTACCATTTTCTGGCATGCATCCAGCAGCCTGCTTTCATTTGTACTTTCCTAGACCTGGCGTATCTTGCGTAATGTGTGCTATTGCCGGTCTACTGTCGGTTTGCTTTGCTCTGCTATGACAGATCTCCTATCTTTGCAATCCAATGCCTCCCCTCCTTTCTTTGCATTCCAATGCCTCCCCTATCCTGTTTTGCAGGTTTCTGCGAGCAGACTTGTCAGCTGCCGTCGATTGGCCGCCGTGAGTTGATTGGTGTTGATTGCTCATTAGTACTCCAATTACCCTACTTCGGC